>NW_026110784.1:0-17500 GCF_024679095.1 Eriocheir sinensis
TTTTATGAGGAAAATAAAGCCAAGGTTGGGAATATTGAGCAAGATTGAGGTTGCATTTTGCTGATTAGCCTGTGATTGGATGTTTGCAGATGACACTGTCTTGCTTGCTGACAGTAAAAGGGAACTTAAGATTAAAAATGTGGTGAATTAATTTAATAGGGTGTGTACAAGAGTGATATTGAAAGTTAAAGTAAATTGATCTTATTTGAGAGAAGAGGATATATAGGTGGTGAAGTTCAGCACGCATTGTAGCTAGTGTGAGTGTACCACTTGCTAAGAGATTCCAGGTAATGATAACATAACATAACATATTTATAGGACAACAAAGGGTAGTCTACTTATCCGGAAACTGTGCTATGGATAAGCAATGTTTTGAACTGGTTTGGACACATTGAGAAAAAAAATGAATGGTTAGTTGGAAAAAGATGTACATGAGTTAGGATACTTAATGGCCAGAACCATGACTCTTCGCATTAGGCTGATTGAGAGATATGTTTAGTGCTAGGTTGCGTTGTCTTTTTATTGCCTTTTCAATAAGGCTGCCTTTTCGTTTGCGACCCTTTCCAATGGGTGCAGCTCCTCGTGGCATGCCCACCTGGCGTCGTGCAACAGAAGTGGGCTGGCAAGGTATTTTGCCACGACCAGCTCCCTGCATAGCAGAACTACCAGTGCTGTGAAGAAGGCTGTTCAGTTGATTTGATGTTCGAACAGATTTAAGTCTTGACAACAGTTTCTGCATTCCCTCAAGAGTCTGTTCATCTCCATACTGAGTAGCAAGGTGGAGCATAGTGTCATTAATTTCTGTTATTACTTGTAATACTGCTGCACCTGTAGGTTTGGTAGAATTACTTACGTCTCCAGTTTCATTACATTCCACTTCTGGCTTTATGTTTGTAGGTGGCATCTCTACTTCCACATTATCTACATCATGAGCTGCACCATGAGACTTTTGTTTTCCTCCAGTATGTGAGTGATCATCCCCTGTTACTGATTCAGAGTTTTCTTTCAAGGTAACAAAAAATCCAAGGGTGGTACGTTTTCATTTCCAAGTGCAATACTTGCAAGCCAGTGCCTATTTTCTGGGCTATTTTCCAATATCTGAGGTAACTGCAAGAGGAACTGTTCTGAACAAGCAGCCTGATGTTTGCAAACTTTACCAGTCATACCAGTACTGCACTCGCACAAGCCAATTTTAAGATCTACAGTATACTGTATTTGTTCCTTTGACTGGCTTTTAACTATGAACTGATGCTGATCTTCATTATACCTAGTGATGCTTTCCTTACTAATGGAAATCCCAGTTGGTGGCTTCACTACTTTCCTTCTACAGAGAGACACATCAATGAGGCGTTGTTTCATATATTCATCAAATATTTCATTCATAAACATGATCAGTTGAGTCGTGTTGTAGGCTTTACATCTGCAGGGCAAACCAGAAACATGTATAGCATAAATTTTTGTCCTGATTTCTAAAATATTACACATTGGTGCACAATTATTATACGTATATTATATATTATAAAGGTTTTTTTATTAGCTAAATATCGATGAACATTATTTATAGAATATGTGCATAGCAAAACATTATTTTTAGTTGTTTTTCACAGTGATAAAAATTTAATTATATGTCAGTGTACTGAATTTGTAACTTTTTACTATTAGGCACTAGTAGTTTAGTAAGGAACTTCTTTAGTGTTACAATACCACAAATTTGCTTAATATATAATACCTTGCTGCTATGGGGAAACTGTATTTCTTCTCTATCTTCTAAGGTGAAAACTGAATTTCTTCCCTGAATCCCTATCTTGTATGGGGAAAACTGTATTTCTTCTCTATCTTCTAAGGTGAAAACTGAATTTCTTCCCTATCTTGTATGGGGAAAACTGTATTTCTTCTCTATCTTCTAAGGTGAAAACTGAATTTCTTCCCTATCTTGTATGGGGAAAACTGTATTTCTTCTCTATCTTCTAAGGTGAAAACTGAATTTCTTCCCTATCTTGTATGGGGAAAACTGTATTTCTTCCCTTTCTTCAATAGGGATATCTGTATTTTTATGACAAATAATATACAAAGTCAAAATCTCTTCCAACGTCTCAAAAAATTTTCCTAGAAATTTGCCTAGGGGGCAATCTCCCCTATGGCCCCCCCACTGGCTACGCCACTGGGGAGGATTATTGGAAAAAGTACATCATTGGAAATTCGTCAGTCATCGATGGGTTCCTGCATATACAAACATTATAAGGAATATAATACATGTTTTATATGACGTGTCAGATGTCACTTTACCATTTTCTTTATGTGTACAATGTATTCCATGTTTAACCCCATTTTTTCCCGGAAAACAGGTAAAATAGGGCTGAAAGTTAGGTTTAGGAGAGGGCTGATTGACCTATTAGCCTTTTTCCCATAGCATACAGTATTAACTATGAACGAATTCGCTATGAACGACCCCGTTCATCGACCTATTAGACGTTTATAGCTTGACTGAGGTATATAAAAAATAATGACAAATGGCACACTAACCTGTTGAGAATGATATCTTTAATGATGCACATGGTAGATTCTGCAAAATTATTTGTGTGGTGTCCACGTAGCAAAAATCCAGCCCTGTACACAGTACTCCATTCTTCCTTCCTTTCTATCAGCTTTGCCAGATACCTGTAAATGCAATATACTTTAACTACATTGAAATAACATATTATCAGTGCATTACTTATGTACAGTCCCCTGCCACCTCCAATGCCTCCACCAATGCATTTTCGTTCCTATATCTGGCAATTGTGGCTATATTAAGACAAAACAAATACATGGTGCGAATCGTTACTAAGAGAAGGGCAGGGTAGTTTAAACTTTTTGCCTGTCATTCATCACAGGTGGGAAGGACTTTGATAGTGTCAGACGAAATGTTGTTAGAGGAGGGGTCTGTACATGACATACACCAACAAGGAATGGTTATCTGTACTATACATTTTAACTGTCAAGAATGTACGCAAGTCAAAATGAATCTTATAATATGATGCATTAAAACATTCAGCAAACTGGACGATAAAGACAAGCAAGCCAGCCACCAAAACAAACGTAAAGCGCATACTAAATTTTAAAAGTATTAATCCACATCCGCATCAGTACATCTGCATTTTTAAAATTATCTTTAAACGTACACCATGTGTACATATCCAAGTGCAAAATAAACATGCTGTTCATAATAAAGATGTGCACCAACATGAGTTGGCAACTACAAGAATAATCATATCAAACTTCAGCAAACCGCAGAAAAGACAGAGCAGCCACCACCACACATGCATAGGCAGAATGAAATTGAAAATCTTATCATACATTCACTAAATATACTTTGAATGGTTTGGTTACCATACCAACGTATGTATTTTTTCCCTCTTGTACGGTAGCCTATATCTGAAAGATTGAAAGATTAATACATAATCTGTTAGTCTTCACTAGCTAAATGGAAACTGTCAAACATCCACAGATATAATACAATTGAGCTTAAAAAAATGACCATCTTATTTCATCTAAAAATTAATAATGGTCACATATCTACAATACATAGGTAACTGTACCTCATGTACTGGTTATACTTTTGGGCTTCTGGGGTCTGACAAAAGCAATTCCATTCATCTTGAAATGTTTCATCTGAATCAGCATATACCAGATTCTTTGCCACTGTCATTAGTACTACTCGGCGATCTTCCTTCTTGATGCCATGTGAACCATCACACAGCCACCTCCAGACCTGCTGCAGGATGTGGAATATGCACAGAAAGCGCTGAGATTCTGGCCATACAGTCTTCAAGGCATTACGCTCAGCGTCACTGTTGTCTGTTATGAAACAAGCTGGATGCCCTTGTTGGAAAAAGGCAGTCTCACCGAGCACCTTCCTCAGTAACTGAAAACCTGAAAAAATATAATGAAAGGTATATTACCATACCTACGTATTCCAACAATAGGATGTGAAACCACAGGGGGAAAAATCTTCATTGAAAAATATATATATATATATATATATATATATATATATATATATATATATATATATATATATATATATATATATATATATATATATATATATATATATATATACACCTGCAGTATAGCTTTCTTCATCCTGAGAAGATGTGAAGATGACTCCAAGGGAAGAGCTCCAGCTGGCCCAGCACACAGAAAGGAGTTACTGCTGTGTTCAGTTGATCTAAGTGACTTGTAGTGTCGACAGACACAACTTCACCAGCTTCTCTGCATTTTCATGAATTCTGCCCATAAATTCAGTGACTAACACAACTGCAAATTTCTCCCCGTCAGTTTTATATTCAATCTTGGAAGCTTTTGAAGTAGCAGCGTAGTTCTCAATGGAAGCAAACATATCTCCTCCTCCTAAAGTGCCATGGTTTGCTTTGAGCCACAGGTTCCGTATGTGATAGATGACTCAATGGGAGGGATTTATGGCAGAATTGGCCTTAGTAGCGAGACTTGCACTGACATTTATTTGATCTTGGTAACATCTTGCAGCCTGCTACAGACATGCCTGAAAAAAAGAAATATGCATTTGTAATGATAAACTAGATTAAAGTAGATGGGGTAGAAATTTTATCAGTACAGAATATCCCACTTGTCTGTGTGCCAGGGTATTTCCTCTTCCTGTATTGCGATGCATTGATTGAAAAACATTCAAACATACTAAATTAGCACAGTACCCTAATTATATATATATATATATATATATATATATATATATATATATATATATATATATATATATATATATATATATATATATATATATATATATATCTATATCTATATATTTATTTATATATATATCTATATATATATATATATATATATATATATATATATATATATATAAATATATATATATATATATATATATATATATATATATATATATATATATATATATATATATATATATATATATATATATACTTATCGTGATTGCAATAGGAATGATGGTATTTATGAGGTAGTGAGTTCCCTTGATGTTACACTCAATAAATGTAGCCACAACTATTCTCATGTACACTTACCAATATTGAAGTACTTGAAGTAAGCATTCTTGGTGTCTGGTAAAACTCTCAGTTGTTGCAGAGCAGATGCAGAGTCTGTGGGATGATTGTGGACACCCTTTATGATGATCATACATGGATGGGTCCTGACATCCTTATCTCTCTTGTAGGTGTCTCTTGTGATGAGCTTGATTTTCATGTCCATTGTTACACTGCATCTGGCAATATAATTACATAATTATATATTAAGTCTTATAATATAATCTTCCTTCCTGGATAAATTTATATGTAGAAGGCAAAGCACTTGTGATAATTTCTAATTAATGCCTCTATGCTAATGCATGCGCGATCAATTGTAACAATTTAAATGTGTCTGAGTGTAGTGCCGTCACAGGTAAAGTTCGGTCACAGTATAAAAGTAAATACAATAGTCCTATAGCTCTTTGATACAGCAATACTAACCCTGTGTTTGTTTTATAGCTCCTTTATGGCGTCTGTCGCCATGCATGCAGATAATTTCTGGTGAAATGTGTATCTTACACCTGTGAAATATCTTGATACATTGAAGCAAACACTATTCTTCATAGTAAAATTTCTTTCCACCTCCATGCGTCCTCATCATTAAATGCATTAGTTTTCACTTGTATTTCATCTTTTCATTTTCAAATTATATTACTGAAGCCTTCTGTTGTGAAATCAAGTTGGAAGGCCATTTCTTTACATAATTAATGTACATGACACTGGTGATCTGTGAATAGAACATACATATGCAGCATTATTCTCCTATGAATAAAAATTCAAACCAAAAAGGAATATATATATATATATATATATATATATATATATATATATATATATATATATATATATATATATATATATATATATATATATATATATATATATATATATATATATATATATATATACACACACACACACACACATACATTTGTAGCCCTTCATGGCTAAGTTAGGTTTTGGCTTGGTTAGGATAGCCCAGCAGGATTAGCATGGGTTACCTTAGCCCAAGAGAGTTAATGGTTAGGTTAGGTTTGCCCCCAGGATTGGGCTGTAGTTTTTTTCAAAATTCAGTGCCATTCTAGCTCCTCTATTCTGGCGTACTGGTGTGAGGAACTACAAGTGTGAGGAATGTGGAAAACATTCATGGAGAAGGTACCCTCACCAGACATCCTTACACACACTGGTGTGAGGAACTACAAGTGTGAGGAATGTGGGGAAAACATTCATGGAGAAGGTACCCTCACACACATCCTTACACACACTGGTGTGAGGAACTACAAGTGTGAGGAATGTGGGAAACATTCATGGAAAGGTCACCTCACCACACACATCCTTACACACACTGGTGTGAGGAACTACAAGTGTGAGGAATGTGGGAAAACATTCATTAAAGTGACCTCCACCACACACATCCTCACACACACTGGTGTGAGGAACTACAAGTGTGAGGAATGTGGAAAACATTCATTAAAAGTGACCTCCTACACATCCTCACACACACTGGTGTGAGGAACTACAAGTGTGAATGTAAAACATTCATTAAAAAGAGTACACATCCTCAAGACACAAGTGTGAGGAATGTGGCAGGGCTTATTCATGACGAAGGGTCACCTCACCACACATCCTTACACACACTGGTGTGAGGAACTAAGTGTGAGGAATGTGGAAAACGTTCATGACGAAGGTGCCTCACCACACATCCTTACACACACTGGTGTGAGGAACTACAAGTGTGAGGAATGTGGAAAAACGTTCATGACGAAGTCTCACCACACACATCCTTATACACACTGGTGTGAGGAACTACAAGTGTGAGGAATGTGGAGAAAGATTCATGGAGAAAAGTACCTCACCACACACATCCTTACACACACTGGTGTGAGGAACTACAAGTGTGAGGAATGTGGAGAAAGATTCATGGAGAAGGTACCCTCACCACACACATCCTTATACACACTGGTGTGAGGAACTACAAGTGTGAGGAACTGTGGTTTTGGGTGCAAACCACAAAAAGTGTCTTTAACTGAAACAGCGATAACAGCCAATAATTATTGCTGGTTAAGGTCTGGTTAAAGTGGTATATGTTCCACAAAGATCAGAATATAGTTAGTAGTAGTAAATTTAGAGCACAGGAAGAGGGATTGCTTGGCTGAGGGTCATTGAGTAAGCATTGTTTTTGAGTGTTTGAACCTGAGGTAGGTCATTCTTGGTTCACTTTGCAAAATATTACCCTCACACATTACTTAATAACTAAATCAAACCGTTTATGATATCAATATAATGTGCAACTATTCCATCATACTGAAGGTTGCATTGTATAACACCTCAAAGAAGTGAAACGGAGTTTGTTTACTTACTTCTCAGCTGATTGCGATGTTTACCTAAGTATGTCATTTAAATGCTCCATTTTCTTTTACAATCTTATTTTCTTTCTTTATTTATCACGGTAACTTAACGTATAGTATTTTCCATACTCAAATAAAACTCAGAATAAAAACATTACGTTTCATTAGCTAACAGACATACACATTGTACGATTGAAATGAATAAAAAAAATGATTACAGGATTTATGTGACGATGTGACGTCATAGTAATGCATTCGTCTGTGAAGCGTCTGATTGGTCGGCGGAGGAATGACGCACTCGTCTCTGAGGCGTCTCATTGGTCGCCGGAGGGTATGGTGTTGAGTCAGTATACAGAGTGTAAAATGCGGGCGGCACAGGAGCTAATGGCCTGTTTTGTGAGAGACAGAAGGTGCCCTTCACAACACAGTTCGCCTTGAGAATGGAGGTCGTTAAAATAGTAAATCAGGTATTCACTATATAGCTTTTCAAGGTGCTAAGTAAGGGGGGAGTAAGGCATTGAAGGATGGGTAACTTAAGTGTTCCAAGACGCGCCCTTGCAGCCAGTTCTCCACATCTCGTATGCATGGAAGTGATCTTTTACACTTCCCTTCGTTGTGCTTTGTTATCCGTTTATAAGTCCAAGTAAGGTTTTCTTTTTAATTTCACGTCCGTTTAGGCCATATTTCACACGCCGGCTCTGGCAATGTGCCGCCAACTCAGGATTACGAAAGGAACGCTGCAGGCTTTCTCCAAAACGGAGGATCATGTTGATTATCATACAGATTTAACTTATCAAGGAACTACCCGCGAGACTCGAGACTTCCTCGAACTTACAATTTCCCTTAGTGAATGTTTTTTTTTACCATAACCTGAAAAAGGCGTGTTAGAACAGAAGGAGGGGAGGAGAAAATCAAAACACTACGTTACTGCGACTCTACGTTGAAGTCGTACAAATGATAACAATATAATTGAAGCGCTGCCTGCGACAAGGGGCCAAGCGCCAAAAGTAAACAAACGAAAACTGCATGTAAAGGTAATGACACGGCGTTCGTCTGTCGGTCACCATCGCTTTAATTTACCTGTACCGTGTGTACTAAACAGAGTATATGCAACTATGTGTTATACTCCGTTAGAGACTACATTTTCTTGGCTTTTACTTGATATACATTGATTTCGTAATGTTGAATAACAAAAGAGTTATAAAATGATGAATAATGCAGTGTGTTAAGCAGGAACAATTTTCGGATTTTGAAAGTATTACGTGGCCCAGTAATTACTACCTTGGAAAAACAATCAATTGATAGACAGCATCTCTTAATAGTTCATTTAGGACAGGTCTTAGACTCCTAAGTAAAAGATTAACTGTACGTATGTTCATTGAATGACAATAATTTTAGTCCTCCTCAGGCGCCACCTTATCGGCGGTAGGGAGGGACGACGCGTAACGCTGCCAGGCGTACGATAGCCTCCTCCTTGTGTTACCTTCCACTACACTTCTTCCCCGTTCGTCTCTCTCTCTCTCTCTCTCTCTCTCTCTCTCTCTCTCTCTCTCTCTCTCTCTCAGAATGCATAGGCACTTACCATTATCACATTATTCATTTTTTTTATATGTTTTCATTTCACTATATTGTAACCTAATCATTTTCATTCTCTCTCTCTCTCTCTCTCTCTCTCTCTCTCTCTCTCTCTCTCTCTCTCTCTCTCTCTCTCTCTCTCCTAGTCCTTTAGAATGCTTAGGTAATTACCATTACCACATTTTCATGAATTTTACTAATATAAAAAATAAATCATTATACCCAATAACTCCTACTATTGTCATAAATCTTACTGGTCAAACACCACATTTCAAACTCTTTGGCAGTGCTTTCGTTGTGTCCTCACAAGTGAAGTATTTTCAAACAACCATAAAAATACACGTCGTAAAAGTTTCTCTTGATGGTCATCCTTATAGTACACTATTTACTGTGAAACTGGCAGATAGACTGTGATGTTGATTGACGGACTGTGAGGTTGACAGCCGTGCACTGTGTGGTTGACAGACGGACTGTGAGGCTAATTGGCACTGTAATGTTGACAGACACTGGGAGATTGACACCGAGATTGATTGGCACTGTAAGATTGACATTGTGAGAATGGTTGGCACTGTGAGGTTAATACTGAGAAGTCGAGACACTGTGAGGTTGATTGGGACTGTAAAGTTGAAAAACTGTGAGGTTCATTGGCACTGTGAGATTGATCACAGTGTGTGAGGTTGATAGACAAAGTGAGGTTGAGAGACACTGTCAGGTTGACAAACAGTAAGGTTGACACACTGTGGTTGAATGAAACTGTGAGGTTGACAGACACTGTGAGGTTGACAGACACTGAGAATGAGAGACCCTGTGAGGTTGACACAGTGAGGTTAAGGTTGTGATTTATATATCTATTAGCTTTTACTCTTTTAGGGGGTAATAAGGAAGCTGCGGTACAACAAAGCTCCTGTACATTTGACCAAGTGGTTTACAAATATGAATTACCAAATGGAGCCCGAAAATGTCTTGATTGTTCTCCTTCTAAAAAAGATTCTAAGTGGCACAAGGGAGGAGGAATTACTGTAAAAGGAAGGACAGCTGTTTTTTGAGGTACTACTAAGCTGATGGATGGACAATTTAAAGTAGCTGTCTTGGCGTCCTTGTTTGTACGAAAAGAAGAATGATGTTTTTGTTTTCATCATTTCATTCATCGTATATTCATTTTATGTTTTTGTGCGTTGCGTCACTGGAGTTGCAATGATGCCAGTTTGAAAATGACAACAGGGAGACGAACGTGTTAGTTCAGCTATCATAAGTAAGTGTCTTTGTTTGATAAGAGAATATTTTTAGTTAAGTTTTCATTATTTTCGATTTTTTTTATACATCAACCTTTAACTGTATATAAGTCGCATATGTAGGTTGCTATTAAATATATTCAGCGCCATATGACCACTGTAGTTCCTGCGCCATGACTTGATACCCAAATTAATCAATCATTTTTTTATTATATTACTCCTGCAAGATTGTTTTCCTTTTTATATTGTATGCTTCGTCACGGCAGCTGTTGGGACGCCTCCACGAAAGCCCCAAGACAAGCATAAACATCAGACAAGTAGCCGTCAGAAGCGTCCTTGTTTTCTAAGAGGGAGAGGGCGAGAGAGATTTAATACTTTGTTCTGTATCATTAATCAACCGTGGTTAGAGTGGCCCTGGCAGGAAGGTTTATCTCGCGCGTGTGTGGGCAGCGAGATGGTGCGGCGCGGACATCTGTGTGTCGTGAATCATGTGTGTGTCGTGAATCATGTGTGTAATGTGCATGTGTGTGTGTGTGTGTGTGTGTGTGTGTGCGAGTGTGTGTGTCGTGATATAATGTGTAATGGGTGTGTTAGGGAAGAGATCGAGTACTATCTCTTTTTTTTCTCTCACCTCCTCCTCCTCCTCCTCCTCATCATCATCACCACCACCACCATCACCATCATCGTCATCCTGCCTCATCTCCTCCTCCGCCTCCTCCTCGTCCTCCTCCTCCTCGTCCTCCTCCTCCTCATCATCATCATCACCACCACCATCACCATCGTCATCCTGCCTCATCTCCTCCTCCGCCTCCTCCTCGTCCTCCTCCTCCTCATCATCATCACCACCACCATCACCGTCATCGTCATCCTGCCTCATCTCCTCCTCCGCCTCCTCCTCGTCCTCCTTCCTCCTCCTCCACCTCTTTGTCCTCGTCCTCCTTCCTTCTCTCCTCTCCTTCGCCTCCTTCTTCTTCCTCCTCCTCCATAAAGCACTGAGAAACACGTAAAGGCCCATGCACCTGCCCGCCACACAGCCCCTGGAAGCCCCCCCCCTCATCCCCCGTCCCCCAATAATTAGCGTTAGTCCCTCTCCTAAACCGTCTGGCAAATTAGCGGCGCCGCTCTTATTAGCATCGGTGGCCTGACCCTGAGACGCGTGCTGCCACCTGGCCCGTGTATCCTTAGGCGTGAACTTGCTCTGAGGCTTTTCTTGGTCTTGCCTTTTGTGAGTTTCAGAGGCCGTGTTGTATCGTTTTTCGGGAATAACATTTTCCCAAAGGGTCGGGTAAGGGTGATAATCGGGCACAGCATGTTGCAGACCTTGCCCTAATTTATTCATTATTTTTCAGTTACAAGACGTGGATAATCAGAATATTATAAGAGTGACAGAAAAAAGTGTTTCGTGCTGCGAAGATAGCGTGACGAGAGAGAGAGAGAGAGAGAGAGAGAGAGAGAGAGAGAGAGAGAGAGAGAGAGAGAGAGAGAGAGAGAGAGAGAGAGAGAGAGAGAGAGAGAGAGAGAGAGAATTTTCCATCATATGTATTTAATAATATGATTGGCAATGTAATGAAGGCAACTAATAATTCGTTTCGTCGGCAGTCATTAGTGTTGAAGATAACACTCATACATACCGGTCGTCAGCCTCCCTCGGACGATCTTTCCTCCTCCCTATAACTTTAGCTCTTGTAAAAGGGAGGATTAAAATTACTCTCTGGTACTTATTACTAGGGCAGTTTGATGCGGGAATTTTCCCCTCTCTTACCTATAATGTCTTTCTTAATACCACAGAACACGTATATTTGGTAATTAGGAAAATCTTGATCAGCATTCTAACTCCGTCTTTTACTCATAATGTCCTCGGTCTATTTTTATACCACAAAACACCTAAATTTAGTTATGAGAATTTGGATCGTTATATGTTATCAGGAGGTCGAGGGCGAACAGTCATCGTAGCTCATTGTCTGGGTCACGATTCGCCCTCAGCTCAGCTCCTCAGATCCTTAGTACTGATTCTTTAACTTGGTAACGATCCAACGTTCGATATCGGAGAGCAGGAATGTGATAATTATGTTGCCCCGTGGTATATGTATGTTTAGGTTTTCTCCTGGCCACTGATATATAATGGAGTGCAACTAAAACACATCAATAAATAGGTATGTTATGATATGTTCCTTTGCTAGTCATATGTTCCTTTGCGAATATCCTCCTTTACCAATCACACGTTCCTCCACGAAGCCCAAGTAGCAACAGTTAAAGAAATAAATGATGAAAAAAATACAGCCCACGATTCCATTCGATATATACGTACTAACAACGCGGCCACCACGACATCCTGGGTACAGCTTCTCCTCGCTTCTATTTATTGTTGTGATTCTCAAAGTGATTCCGATTCGCCCGTGTATAAATAAATGCCTCCGCGTCTGGTATTTATTTGATATTGAAAGACAAAAGTAATCGTCATTGTAAGTTTTCTCCTCCGGTGCTTTTGAGAACAGTAATGGCCTCTTTGAAGTTATAAATGACCCGTGTGTTAATTTGATATGGACGAGGAGGAGAAGGAGGAGGAGGAGAGGGGCGAGGGGGAAAGAGGAAGGAGGAGAGGAAGGAGATAACTAGCAGGAACGACGAGGGCGACAAGGACGATTTGGAAGAAGAAGAAGAAGAAGAAGAAGAAGAAGAAGAAGAAGTAGGAGAAGAAGAAGTAGGAGAAGAAGAAGAAGAAGAAGAAGAAGAAGAAGAAGAAGAAGAAGAAGAGTAGAAGAAAAAGAAGAAGAAGAAGAAGAAGAAGAAGAAGAAGCAAAATAAGTAGGAGAAACTAAAGAAGTAACAGGAGAACAGAAAGAAAGCAACGAGGATTAGGAGAAACAGCAGGACCAGAAATAGGGAGAGGAGACTAGGAGGAAGAGTAGAAGAGCATAAAAGGAAGAGTAGAAGGGAACAGGATAAAAATAGGGAGAAGAGAAGTAGAAGGAAGGACAGGAGAACAGAGAGGAGGAAGAAGAGGAGCAGAAGAGCAGAGGAGCAGAAATAGGTAGAAGAGAAAAAAGAGGACGAGGAGGAGGACAAAAAGAAGGCTGATGAGGATGAAAACGGGAACGCATGCGAGGACGAAGACGAGGACGAGGGTAAAATAGTCTAACGAGGAAAAGATGTAGCCAAAGATTGAAAACGATGACTAGAGTAAGAGAACGCTGACGAGGAAGAGGACGAGGACGAATAGAAAGACAAGTAGCAGGATAAGAAAGGGAGTCTGACGAGGGTGAAAACGAAGACCAGTAAAAAGACACCGACGAGGACAAAGACGATTAATAAGGGAAGCAAGAGGATAGATATAAGGAGGATGTTTGAGGCGGGCGCGGCAGGGATGGGGTCTGTGGTGGGGCCGCTCATTTCAATACAATAGCCGCGGGAAGGAAGGAAGAAAGGAAGGTCGGCAGCGTACACCTGGTGATGAGAGGCGTGCATACCTGCCTCTAAATTAGTCCAGGTGTGTGTGTGTGTGTGTGTGTGTGTGTGTGTGTGTGTGTGTGTGTGTGTGAGACAGCCTTTATGTAGATGGGCGGAGTAAAGAAAGAGAAAAATATAGAAAGGAAGGAAGAAAGAAAGAAGGAGATGAAGGAAGGAAGAAAGAAAGGGAGGAATGACTGAGAGAAGGAAGGAAGGAAGGAAGAAAGAAAGACCATGAAGTAAGTAAACAGAAAAGAAAGTGATCAAAGAAAATGAAACATTTAAAAGAAATATAAAAAGAATGAGTAAAGATATGAACAAGAATTAAGAAAAAGAACAAGAGATAACATTTATGGAAGGAAGAGAAAGACAGTGAAAGAAAAAAATGAAAAGAGAGAGAGAGAGAGAGAGAGAGAGAGAGATCAACGCTAATACATCTTCCCCAGTTTACGGGCGTCGGTATATCAAAAGCTTTTCCCGGACGCAGCCAACGCGGAATCATTTTTGCGGATTTAACAAGAGAGTATTAATGTCCGACGCTATTCTTTTGCGGGATTGTGAAATTTGCCAAGAAAGGAGGGCTTGAGGAGAGGAGAGAAGAGAAAAGAATTGGAGGGAGAATAGGAGGGATGGAGAGAGGAAAGGAGGAACGAAGGAAGAGATGGAGAAAGGAGGAGGGAGAAATGGGAGAGATGAGAAGAGAAAAGGAAGAACAGAAGATTGGAGGAAGAAAACGAAGGACAGACAGGTAAGCGTTGGACAGGTGTGCCGGCCCGACCAGGTCGTGTGTTGGTGTGTCTGAAGTAAGTTTGAAGAAGTCTCTCTCTCCTTCCCATCTCCCTATTTCTTCTATACACTGCCTGCTCCTCTCCCCCTCTCCCATATCCTTCACTTATCTTTCCTCATTTCTTGAAGTCTATTTTGTTCCCCTACAGTTCTTCTCCATAAAATTTCCCTATTTTCATGCGGTCTTCGGTGTCAGGCACGTATCCCTCTTTCGCTCTCTCTGTTTCTCACCCTCTCACTCACTTATTTTTATTCCAGTTGCTCCACTTGCTCCAGTTGCTCTTTCACTATGGGTCTAGTTCTCGTCCTCGCCTTCTTCTTCTGGACATGGACTGCCACCTTGGCCCAGGAGCCATGGGTCATTGCACCCAAGGCCCTCGCCAAGGATGTGGACGGCAACGGCGACAGCCCGCGCCCGGACGGGTCCCTCCTCTTCCCGACAAGTCCGGGCGCGGCAGAAAGGACCAGGCTGCTGGGAATAGCCCGGTTCTGCCTACAGGACGCCGTCGCCCTTCGGGGCAGGAGCAATGTTCAACAGGAGGTCCTAACAAGCCTCCTGCAGCAACAGGCCAGCTGGCGGAAGGCCTTGGAATTCCAGGGGCAGAAACTCCTCCAGCTGCAGGAGCGCCACCAGGAGCTGCTGGGCAGGCACATGCTCTTCGCCACCCAGCACGAAGCCCTGGAGGAGGACCACGCCGCCCTGCAGCGGCAGCACGCAGGACTGCTGGATGAAACGCTCCCGCTGCGTGCTGCCCTGGAGAGGGACCGAAGGGCCGGCGAACATCTCCGGCTGGAAAATGCTCTCCTTGCCTCCTCCCTCCAGAAGACCCGCCAGGAAGCTGCCGCCCTGCATAGGGTTATCCAGGCACAAGAAATGGCGAGGAGGGAACAGGAGAGCACAAGGCTATCGCTAGATCAAGATAGTTCCGCCCTTCCTGACGGTGAAGATGTCACCGATGAATATACTAGTGGCATGAATGAAGAGGTGGAAGACATGATTGAATATGCCACCGATGAAGATGCCACTGGCATAAATGACGATATGGAAGAGCCAATTGAAAATGTCAACGATGACGATCCCAGTGGCATGAATAACGAAACGGAAAAGACAATTGAAAATGTCAACGATGAAGATGCGAATGGCATGAATGACGAGATGGAAAAGACAATTGAAAATGTCAACGATGAAGATGCCATTGACATGAATGGCGAGATGGAAAAGACAATTGAAAATGTCAGTGATGAAGATGCCATTGACATGAATGGCGAGATGGAAAAGACAATTGAAAATGCCAGTGATGAAGATGCCATTGACATGAATGGCGAGATGGAAAAGACAATTGAAAATGCCAGTGATGAAGATGCCATTGACATGAATGGCGAGATAGAAGAGCCAATTGAAAATGCCAGTGATGAAGATGCCATTGACATGAATGGCGAGATAGAAGAGCCAATTGAAAATGCCAGTGATGAAGATGCCATTGGCATGAATGGCGAGATAGAAGAGCCAATTGAAAATGCCAGTGATGAAGATGCCATTGACATGAATGGCGAGATAGAAGAGCCAATTGAAAATGCCAGTGATGAAGATGCCATTGGCATGAATGGCGAGATAGAAGAGCCAATTGAAAATGCCAGTGATGAAGATGCCATTGACATGAATGGCGAGATAGAAGAGCCAATTGAAAATGTCAGTGATGAAGATGCCATTGACATGAATGGCGAGATAGAAGAGCCAATTGAAAATGTCAGTGATGAAGATGCCATTGGCATGAATGACGAAATGGAAAAGACAATTGAAAATGTCAGTGATGAAGATGCCATTGACATGAATGACGAAATGGAAAAGACAATTGAAAATGTCAGTGATGAAGATGCCATTGACATGAATGGCGAGATGGAAAAGACAATTGAAAATGTCAGTGATGAAGATGCCATTGACATGAATGGCGAGATAGAAGAGCCAATTGAAAATGCCAGTGATGAAGATGCCATTGGCATGAATGGCGAGATAGAAGAGCCAATTGAAAATGCCAGTGATGAAGATGCCATTGATATGAATGGCGAGATAGAAGAGCCAATTGAAAATGTCAGTGATGAAGATGCCATTGACATGAATGACGAAATGGAAAAGACAATTGAAAATGTCAGTGATGAAGATGCCATTGACATGAATGGCGAGATGGAAAAGACAATTGAAAATGTCAGTGATGAAGATGCCATTGACATGAATGGCGAGATAGAAGAGCCAATTGAAAATGCCAGTGATGAAGATGCCATTGACATGAATGACGAAATGGAAAAGACAATTGAAAATGTCAGTGATGAAGATGCCATTGGCATGAATGACGAAATGGAAAAGACAATTGAAAATGTCAACGATGAAGATGCCATTGGCATGAATGGCGAGATAGAAGAGCCAATTGAAAATGTCAGTGATGAAGATGCCATTGACATGAATGGCGAGATGGAAAAGACAATTGAAAATGTCAGTGATGAAGATGCCATTGACATGAATGGCGAGATAGAAGAGCCAATTGAAAATGCCAGTGATGAAGATGCCATTGACATGAATGGCGAGATGGAAAGACAATTGAAAATGTCAGTGATGAAGATGCCATTGACATGAATGGCGAGATGGAAAGACAATTGAAAATGTCAGTGATGAAGATGCCATTGACATGAATGACGAAATGGAAAAGACAATTGAAAATGTCAGTGATGAAGATGCCATTGTCATGAATGGCGAGATGGAAAGACAATTGAAAATGTCAGTGATGAAGATGCCATTGACATGAATGACGAAATGGAAAAGACAATTGAAAATGTCAGTGATGAAGATGCCATTGACATGAATGGCGAGATAGAAGAGCCAATTGAAAATGTCAGTGATGAAGATGCCATTGGCATGAATGACGAAATGGAAAAGACAATTGAAAATGTCAGTGATGAAGATGCCATTGACATGAATGGCGAGATAGAAGAGCCAATTGAAAATGCCAGTGATGAAGATGCCATTGGCATGAATGGCGAGATAGAAGAGCCA
>NW_026110784.1:22500-65000 GCF_024679095.1 Eriocheir sinensis
ACACACACACACACACACACACACACACACACACACACACAAAAGGTTCATCTGGCTACACTGTTTTCATGACACACTCAAAAGTTAAATAAATGGAATAAAATAGAATAAAATAAAAGAAAATAAAATGAATTAATAAATAAGTAAAATTATAGGAAACAAACTTCTTTCATTGCAATTCCTCCTCTTCCCAAATTTCCTCCCTCCGTCATAAGAACATAAGAACATAAGAACGCAGGAGTCTGCAAGAGGCCGGTAGGCCTGTACGAGGCAGCTCCTTTGACCCTAAGCTCCCGTGTATCTAACCCCACCTAATATCGCTGTCCATGAATTTATCTAGTCTATTTTTGAATGTGACAATTGTATTGGCACTCACCACATGACTGCTAAGCCTATTCCACTCATCCACCACCCTATTAGTAAACCATCTCTCCATCTCTCTCTCTCTCTCTCTCTCTCTCTCTCTCTCTCTCTCTCTCTCTCTCTCTCTCTCTCTCTCTCTCTCTCTCTCTCTCTCCCCACACCCCACCCCCCCGCGCAAGAGTCTCTCTCTCTCTCTCTCTCTCTCTCTCTCTCTCTCTCTCTCTCTCTCTCTCTCTCTCTCTCTCCCACGACCCCACCCTCCCCCGCACCAGCGTCGACACATGAGAAGCGAGGACCATGGAACCCCCCACCCTACCCCCCGCCGAGACGTGAGAGGCGAGACACCACTACCCTACCCCCGCCCGTACGCCTACGACAGAGAGGGTCGCACCTTCCTTCCCACGCCTCCTCGACACCTCCACAGTCGCCCCTCTGTAAGCCAGCCCCGTAATTACCACCACAGTAGGGGCTACGGCGACGGTGAAAGGCACCAAGGCTGCTGGCAATGTGAACTAAACCACCGGATGGCAACATGCCGGTTTGACCACAGACTCAAATGTTCAGTGTGCTCTAATTACGGCCACAAAAGTCGACTCTGCAACAAATACACTCGCTAGAAATATGGCAAAGAAGGTGAAGCCAGCAGTGAAAACCCTAACAACTCTGAACACTCCAAGGACTGTCTTACCATAGATCACATTAATGGCCAATCCCTACTCGCAAACTTTGATGAAATAAAAATGTTAATGAGTGACAGAAATACAGATATTCTTTGCGTCAGTGAAACATGGCTCTCCCCTTACACTCCCGACACATACATCAACATTCCCAATTATAAAGTGTTCAGGTGCGACGGCGGCCGAGGTGCAGGTGTCTGTCTCTATGTTAGTGATACCCTTGCTTCTGAAATAATAGACACTAAAATAACTAAACAATCAGGGACTGAAGACATATGGGTCCGAGTGCAGTGCAGGAAATTACCATCTGTCATAGTTGGATGTATTTACAGACACCCAAAGGCTCTCGCTAATTCATATGATCATATAACTGAAACTATACGATCTATTATGCTTCATAAAAAAACATTCTTAGTACTAGGCGATCTAAATGACGACCTTCTCTCGCCTACCAGCAAACTCTCACGCTTACTAAAGATTAATAAACTAACACAACTAATAAGAAAACCCACACGACTAACCCCCACCACTGCTACACTACTGGATGTAATAATAACCAATAACCCTGACCTCATATTACACAGTGACGTAATCCCTAACCCTATCGCTGATCACGAGCTTATCACAGCCACAGTCAATATGAAAAAGCCAAAACGAATACCAGTTATAAAAACATTCAGAGACTTAAAGTTATATGACAAAGATAAATTCTGCGAAAGCCTGCTAAACAACGTCACCGAACTGAATCAAATATTAAACACGGATAATGTTAATAACCAAGTGAGCATACTAACTTCAGTGTTCACCAGATGCTTAGACAACCTTGCTCCAATGGTAACACGTGAAATAAAACGGCCCCCTGCTCCCTGGATCAACAATGAAATTAATGAATGTATAAATCTCAGAAATACAACACAACGTAACCTCAAAAACAACAGAAAAGATAAAATACTACAAGATAGGTACAGATACCTGAAGAAACGCGTAAAAACCCTAATTAATATGTCCAAAAATAATTACTATCAGTCCCAACTCAAAGATTGCAAAGGTAATACGTCTGCCACCTGGAAAGTTGTAAAAGAATTAATTCCCAGTAAAAAGAACAGCTCACACAATCAAATACCTGGCAGCTCAGAAACTTTGTGTGAAGATTTTAATACTTTTTTTGCTAACGTGGGAAAAAACACATACGAAAAGACACAATCTACGCTATTCAACATACAAAACAGTCTCCCAGTGGAAAATGCCATACACGACAGACACCCCGCAGACCACACACACGAAGAAAACGGTACACTCTTTCGCCCCACACCCACAGACACTGACACACTCATCTTAACGATAAAGAGCTTGCACGAAACAAAATCATTTTGATCCGATGGTATTCCTCTTCGTTTCCTCAAGGACTCTCTCTTCATTACCGCATATTACTTGACTCAAATAATAAACACTTCTATTGTTACCGGCATCTTTCCTACACAGTGGAAAAACGCTGTAGTTACCCCCCTATATAAAGCTGGCGACGTGAGTAATGCCGGTAATTATCGCCCAATATCCCTATTACCTATCTTCTCTAAAGTTATAGAAAAAATAGTTGCAAACCAATTAACTAAATACCTTGAAAATAACAAACACTTGTCCGACACTCAACATGGCTTTCGCCCCCACCTCTCAACCAGCACTGCACTCACGGCCGTCACCGATAAACTATACGACAATATGGACACCAAGCAATTATCGCTGCTTACACTTTGTGACCTATCAAAAGCATTTGATAGTGTTAGCCATAAGATTCTCCTCCATAAACTCTCAAATGTTAAAGTAGACACATTTTGGTTCAAAGACTACTTATCGAACAGAACACAGACAGTACGCCTACAAAACCATCTCTCCACAAAGGCAAACCTACAATATGGCGTTCCACAAGGCTCCATTTTAGGGCCTATATTATTTACACTCTATGTAAACGATATGCATGAATACTTCGACGACTGCACACTGATACAATATGCTGACGACACACAGTTTCTCCATAGTGGGCCAGTGAAGGATATAAATCTACTAGTGAAAAAAGTTGAAACCACCCTAAGCAAAGCCATGGTGTACTTTAATAAAAATGGTCTAATGTTAAACACCCAGAAAACCCAATGTATATTTATAGGAAGCAGACAACTAATATCAAGAATACCTGATAACACAACCATTCTCTTCCAGGATAGTAAGATCGAACCCTCAAACAATGTAAAGAATTTAGGATTGTATATAGACCAATATTTAGTGTTTGATCACCATATAACCGAAATCAGTAAGAAAATCCTAGGAACACTTATGTATGCAAATAGAATAAAACAATGTTTTGATAAACCCACAAGGCAGCTTATGGTAGAGTCACTAGTATTAAGTATACTAAACTATTGTAATACTATATGGGAGACAACTAACAATACGCTGCTAACTAAAGTACAGAAACTACAGAACTTCGCTGCCAAAATCGTAGAAGGGAAGGCCCAGAAATATGATCATGTAACTCCGATAATTAGGGAATTCAATTGGCTCAATGTTTCACAACAAATAACTTTTGACACAGCAGTGAATATATATAAACATCTACACGGTCACTACCCTGAATATCTAATGCCTCTCCCCTCTGTAAACAGCATCACCAACAGCACAACACGCCAGCAGGGTAATCTGTATGTACCAAGAACACACACAGACACAGGAGCCAGACAACTTTCTGTACACGGGCCTACACTTTGGAACTCCCTGCCAACACATAAGCACTGCCCACACCTTGCATAAATTCAAATATATTCTGAAAGAGTTCTTACTTAATCGAAACCGAAACAACTGATGAATAACTAATTATTTAATTGCAATAACCTATGTAGTTTTTATGTATTTGGATGTAAGAATAACCACTTCTAGTGGAAATAAACTTATTATTATTATTATTATTATTACTCTCTCTCTCTCTCTCTCTCTCTCTCTCTCTCTCTCTCTCTCTCTCTCTCTCTCTCTCTCTCTCTCTCTCTCTCTCTCTCTCTCTCTCTCTCTCTCTCTCTCTCTCTCTCTCTCTCCTTCCTCCATCCGTCTCTCCTCCGTCCCTCCTTTCCTCCTTTACGTAAAGAAAAAAAAGACATTAGGAGGGGAAACTATTTATGATTTTCTTCCTGCTCACCGAAGCGTATCACACCAAAACATACCCCGCTTTATATAACAAGAAAAACACGTCGATTTGAATAATAAAAATGAATTAATACACTTTTACTTCTTATGGCGCTGGGCGGAGGCGAATGTTAATAAGGAGATCTAAAAACAGCGATATGGAGGTGTATTGTTTCGGCCACATAAATAAAAGCAACATTGATTTGTATAATAATAATAGATTCGATGCTTTCTCGTGCACTGGCGGCGGGATATGTTGAAATAAGACCTTGATTGGGACACAACACGGACTTAATGCTGCTTTCTCCCTTCCCCAAAACAGCCCAGCGTCTCTTTCACAATGGCTCTGGAGAGGAAAATAATGCTGCGAGTGGGTCTTCCCTATTCATAAACTACAGCTCTCCTTCCTCATGTTTTATCTTTTAATTCCAACTGCGCTTCACTTGATCGGGACAGTCTTAATCCTGCTTTCTCCCTTACCCCAAAAAGCCCAGCATCTCTTTCACAATGACTGGAGAGGAAACTAATATACTGCATTTCAACGAGTGGGTCTTCCCTTTTTCATCATAAACCACAGCTCTCCTTCCACTTAGATTATAGTTTCATCTTCACTTGATCGGGACACATTTTTAAGGCTTTCTCCCGACACCCCAAAAGCCCAGCATCTCTTTTACAACGGTTCTGGAGAGCAAAACAACTCTGCATTTATATTAGTTGGTCCTTGAAACAGAAAAAAGATGTAGTTATTGAGATTTATCTTTAATTCAGTTAGATAGCACTTTACTTGAGCGAGACACACACTTAATACTGCTTTCTCCATCACCCCCAAAAGTTCAGCATCTCTTCACAACGACTCTGAAAAGCAAAACATGAATGCATATATACGCATTTGCTTTTTCTTCCTCATAAACCACAGCTCTCCTTCAACTTAAGCTCCTAAACAAAAAGAAAGGCATGTATTAGGTTTTCTCGCCTCAAAAACCACGTCACTTCTTTCGAAACGCTTCTCAAAACACGAAATAAAAACTCAGCATTTTCTATAATCCGGTCTGCTCTCGCGCCCGGCTGGCAGGAAATGTTTAATAAGACTGCGATGCCGTGTTTGGCCGCGGCGTTACCCGGCCCGAGTGCTTGACCCTCTGGCTGCCCGGGGGTCGTTGGCCAGCCTCCTCCCTCGGCCCCGGGGTCAGCGGGTCTCATATAAGGCCACGCGTCGCCTTATGAGTGAGCTGCCCGCGAACACAGACCCGCCGATGGACGCCCGACAAGCAGGGACCAGACACACGCCCTCCTTAGCGGCGATCCGGGCCAAGCATTAGACTTCTCTCTCCTAATTTACTACAGCGTTAAATCGGAACCCAGGGGCGGAGGGTCCTGAGCTGCTTGCATGGCGGGGCGGGGCGCACACACACACACACACACACACACACACACACACACACATCGGCCAAACTAAGCAGCTGCGGGAGTGACACGTAATCCCCTGAACTAATATGCAGATTTATTGATCTTGGTCTCGGGAAGGAAGATATGAGAGCCAGTTAATAGACAGAAAGCAAGTGTCGCATAACAAGGGGATTGGGGTGAGGGGAAGCTAGTTAGGGGGCCTTGTGGGGTCGGGGAGAGCTGCTGGAGGTGTGGGTCAGGGTGGGTCAGGGTGCTGGGTGTTGTACAGGGTGGGGCGGGGTGGGGTGCATATTCTGAATCTCTGAAATGGTATGTGGTCCCTGAGTAAAAATGTTCGGCTGTAGCTTCGAAACTAACCACGGGTTGTTCTGGAAAATACTCTCATTGTGATTCGCATTCAAAACTACCCTAAATGACTCCCGTGCCCAACAATTACCGCCCCATTTCCCCCCTCTCTCCCTTCTCTAAAATAGTTGAATTATTAATGAAAAATAAATTAGTTGCATATCTTGATAGCAAGAAAATCTTGGGTAGATGCCAGTACGGCACTTATGATGCCCTCAGTATGTTTTCTTCTCTTCTGTATTCTTCCCTTAACATTAGACAGTCAGTCTTATCCATCCTTGTTGACTTCTCAAAGGCTTTTGATACCGTTAACCACATGATTCTACTCGACAAATTATATTTCTATGGTATACGAGGACCTCTGCACTCCTGGTTTCAAGACTACCTAACAAACAGATCCCGGTGCACAATATATGATGGCCATAAGTCTTCCACTCGAAATATTTCTACTGGTGTCCCACAAGGGAGTGTTTTAGGGCCTATTTTGTTCCTTATATATATTAACGACATCACTAATATCTTCACCTCTGCCAACACCATCCTCTTTGGAGATGACGTGACTTTGTATTTTGCTGACTCTAATATTGAAACATTATTCCCACAAGCTAACCAAGACCTCAACAAATTATATAATTGGTGTTTAAGCAACCGACTCACAATTAATATTAATAAAACCTTTTATATGTTCTTTTCTTACAAAGTAAATGTTTACTTGCCAGACCTTAAAATCAATAATAACCTTATTAGTAGACCAACTAGTTTTAAGTTTTTGGGAGTTATGTTTAATGAAAACCTTAACTTCAAATCCCATTTAAATAATGTTTCGAATAAACTTTCAAGAAGCACTACTATGCTATATCGCCTAAGAGATTTTATGCCTTGCAAAGTACTAAAAACCTTGTATTATGCACATATATACCCTCACCTTCTGTACTGCAATCCTATCTGGAGCACCACTTATGTCACCCATTTAACTAGCCTGAACTTACTGCATAAAAAGATAATTCGAATTATCACAAACAGTTCTTACCTTGAACACACACCCCTCTCTTTAAAAACACAAAAATCCTTAAACTACAAGATATCACTAAACTTTCTGTTGCTACCTGTATGTACAAACATCAGATCACTCCCTACTCATCTATATCCCACTAGACACAGAGAGCATATCTGCCTTCCATCACATCGCCTTACTCTCTTTCGGCACTCCACTGTGTACCGGGGACCTTTGATCTGGAACTCCCTTCCCCAGGATATAAAAAAATGCTCCATCTCAACATAAACAAACTACAGCGTCATCTGCTTGATTCTTGTTGATTGTTATCCAGTAAATTCCAATTTCTCTTTAGTCATATATAACGTCATCTCCCTCACGCTTGTTCCGTAATGAATTACCCATGTATTTTGTCCTTCCCTCTACTATAATTATTATTATTATTATTATTATTATTATTATTATTATTATTATTATTATTATTATTATTATTATTATTATTATCATTATTATTATTATTATTATTATTATTATTATTATTATTATTATTATTATTATTATTATTATTATTATTATTATTATTATTATTATTATTATTATCATTATTATTATTATCATCATTATCATTATCATTATCATTATTATTATCATCATCATCATTATCATCATCATCATCAGTATCATTGTCATTGTCATTGTCATTATCATTATCATCATTATCATTATCATTATCATCATTATCATTATCATTATCATCATTATCATTATCATTATCATTATTATCATTATCATTATCATCATCATCATCATCATCGTCATCGTCATCGTTATCATCATCATCATCATCATCATCATCATCATTATTATTATTATTATTATTATTATTATTATTATTATTATTATTATTATTATTATTATTATTATTTCACTTTGCTTCATCCTATAATCCTATATAATTTCATATGCTTCTATATACATTATTTTTTTCTCTTTCTTTATTTTATTTTGGTTTATTATTTTTAATTATGGTATTTTTTATTTTGCCGAGCTTCTATTATGTATGTATATTCTACCACTGTTATATTTCTAACTAATGTTCAGTATTCTGTATTTTGTATATTTTTTTGTTCCAAGATATATTTGCATTATTCCTATTTTTTTCTTATATATTTATTTTCTTCACTTTTGCCTGAAAAGCTTATGCTTATATAAAGGCTGGCCTCTAACAATACATACATCGACATATGTAACTGCACCTAGTAGGCTATTAATAAATGTTTCAAATGTTATACAGACGAACCTTCTCATAAGTGACGCCAGACAGCTTCTTGACGTGGCTGGGCACAGCAGTGTTCTAAAACTATGCAACAGTAACAACAGCCTTGTATACACACGACTGTTATAGCGCGTCCCCCAAGAGGCTGCAACAACGGCTCCGAGTTACGATAAGAAGTTTTGAATTATTCGTCAGAGTACTCGTAGAAACCAAACACCTGCATGTGTGTATGTATGGGGGAAGGGGAGGTTGTGTTTGTGTGTGTGTGTGTGTGTGTGTGTGTGTGTGTGTGTGTGTGTGTGGCTATAACTGTCTGAGTGTATTGTGTGTGTATCGGATTGTGTGTGTGTGTATTTTCGGTGTGCTTGTGTCTGCCTGTTTGTTTGTCTCACTCTGGGTCCCGTGCGTGTTCACCATTCTGTTTGTGTCTGCGTGGTTGTCTTTCTCTGTCTGTACAGCTGCCTGTGTGTGAATATGTGACTCAAAATACTTCCTCTTCTGATACCAACACGAACGCCATATTTCCGCAACGAACTCATAAAATCTATCTAAGCCAGTCCATTATCGATACCTTCACTAACGCCATCTGTGCATTAAAAACACAACTCTTCTGTCAAATACAGTGAGAACACTTGGACTTCTGTCAGGAATTTTTGGAATACAATTATATGAATACTTCCTAATATGGTTTTCCACTACTACTACTACTACTACTACTACTACTACTACGAGAATCAGCACTCTCTTAATCAATCAATCAATCAATGGGGGCATACGCCAGGGGGTGCGTCGCCTCGCCCACCCTACGACGCCAAGCCCGGGGGTCCCTCCGGGCGAGTCTCCTGCAGGCCCCCTTCCCAACCCGAGTACCTCCCGGCAGGATCTATCGACTTGCTTAAGCCACGAACTCCGTGGGCGTCCCCGTGGCCTCCACTCAGGATTGTCTCTCACAGAGACAACCCGATGAGCAGGATCAGCTTCCGGAAAACGTGCCCGTATAGCCGGAGTTGGCGTTGACGGACTATGCAGGTAATATATGTCGAATCAGCCTCACGGAGTAGTCGCCTGTTTGACACAAAGTCCTTCCAGCGATATCCCATGATTCTGCGTAGACACTTATTACTAAAGGCATCAATCCGCCTCTCCAAGTCCCCGTTAAGAGTCCATGTCTCACAACCATGGAGTAAGACAGGGAGCACACGGGACTTGAAGATCCGCGTCTTTGTACACCTGCACAGGTATCGACAACGCCATATACTCGTGTTGAGCGAGTCCATAGCACCGTGGGCCAGACCAATCCGCCGTAAGACTTCCTGGCCAGACTCACCGTTGTTATGAACTACGCTACCCAGGGCCGTTTCTAGTTCATCAGGCGCCCCAGGCAAGAATTCGTTATGGCGCCCCCCCCCCCTCCGGGCTGGAAATAATAACCTAAACAATTTCGAACACAACTAGCATCACAAGTTCCACAACAAAAACAATATACTTTATTAATAAATCATCTTCACGTATATGCATACACAATAAGGAAAAGTATATATAGACTCAAAAGTATACTAATGATTTTTGTAAATTTTAATAGAATAACACCATTATCTTATTATCTTTTATCTTGATTGGCTTATTTTTGGCTTTTTCGACAAGGATTTTTTGTGATCTACACTCTACAGAGCCACATACATTAAATCAATTCAAAGCATGTATCACAGTTTCATGTTATAAAGCATTTCCATCAATTCACAGCATGTATCACAGTTTCATGTTATAAAACATTTCCATCAGTTCACAGCATGTATCACATTTTCATGTTATAAAGCATTTCCATAAATCTTCTATTTCTTATAAGGCATAGTGTTCATTAATACACATCTCATCTAAATCATAGCAATCCATAAAAATAAAAGTTTTTAGCCTCTTCTTTAAAGTAACAATATTATCACTACTTAACATTATTTGAAGCTCATTAAATAATCTCGGAGCACTATATTTGAACATTCTTTAGCCTTGTTCAGAATTGCACATTGTTTCTTTATACTTTTTTATTGCAAATCATAACTAAGGTAAACTGAATAGGTAATCTTGCCAATCTAAAACGAATGAACTCATTGTATTATTGTTGAGGTCTATGCTAAAACTATTAAATAAAACTTTCCTTCACTTCTTTTCATATTTAAAACCTGATTCTTCTTGACTTCCTTGCAGCAAAATCATCTATAGTGTCATCATACGAAATCTGTTTGGATATTTCTCTATTAATACTAATTATTGCCAGCCCATTTAGGCGCTCCTGTGACATAGTAGACCTTAAATATGTTTTAATGAGCTTAAGTTTAGAGAAGCTTCTCTCTGCAGATGCCACAGTCACAGGTGTAGTGACAGCAATTCTTAATGCCACCCACATGTTTGGATAAATCTCTTTCAGGCCTTTCTCCTCCAGAAAAACAAGAAGGTCTAATGTTGTCATATTTTGCTTTGGTCATTGTTTTGGAAATGACTGCATCTCTACAATCAGTTCATTATAATTTAAGTCAGCCTGATCCCCAGATGTGAGCGTATTACACAAATCTTTTGCCTGCTTTTCTAGCTCACTAGCTGGCAGGTCAGGGAAGTTTATGAGAACACTGAATTTCTTTGCAACATCACTCATCATTCCAGTTCTCTCTCTCAGGGATTCAATGGCCACATCCACAACTACATTGAAAAATGAAAACTCTATTTTCTTCAAGGCATCGATAATAGGCTCATCAGGGGCCTCATAAGAGAATTGCCTTTTAGTAGTTCTGAGTCTTTTCTTCTTTTGTTAAGCTTCCACTTTCATCTCTTCCCTCATCTCTCTGGCAGATGTCTGGGCATCAGCAAACCCAGTGTCTCTGTAGCTAATAAGGGAGGTTTCAGTCTTCTTGAGAATATCAACAGCTACATCAAGATGCATGCATTGTGATTGCAGAAGTTTATTCACAGTTTGAATTTTTCTAAGGATATCATACCACACCACCGTGCAAATAGAGAACCGGTATGATCCCACCTCTTCTGCTAAGTCTTGTGCTTCAATTTTAATGTCTGGATCTGCAGTGCTTGCTCTGACCTCTAAAAGAGCATCTCTCACTTTGCAGCCTGGAATCTTACAACTTCAACACTGTTGATTCGACTCTCCCACCGTGTGTCTGCCCAGGATTTCAAAGTTGTGTCCACATGTTTTTTAGGGTCGACCACCTTTGAGTGGAGGCAGAAAGAGATTAAATAGTTTTTGCAGGTAGCCAAAGTAGTCAGCTGCATCTGAGGAGCTCTTTGCTGCATCACACACAACCAGGTTAACAGTGTGTGCTCCACATGGAATAAATAAAGCCCTGGGTTTAACTGAAGTAGTCTGGCCTGGACTCCTTGTTTTTCCTTTCATATTTGCCCCATTGTCATGACTGTCCTCTGCAGTCTTCAAAGGATATTAAGCTCTTTAAGTTTTTGAGGATGAGTGTTGAGAGGCCTTCTCCTGTTGTCTGCTCGGCCTCAAGGAACCCCATAAAATATTCCTTAATTTGTGCAGTGCCTTCAGCTGCAACTATTCGAATTATCACAGATAATTGCTCCTTGTGACTTAAGTCTGGAGTGCAATCTAAAATAATTGAAAAGTATTTGGACTGTCTAATTTCGGTCACCATGCACTCCACAATCCTCTCACTGATGCAGTCAATAAGCTCATTTTGAATAATATTGCCTGGGTAGGATGTATGACTGGCACCTCCTTGCACCTTCGCAATATGCTCTTTGAGAACAGGGTCAAACTGAGCCATGAGTTCAACTTCTTTCAGAAAGTTCCCATTATTTGGCTGGTAAAGTGTGTCTGTGGACCCTCTGAGAGGAACATTTCGTTCTGCCAGACTATGAATTATAGCCACGAACCTGGTAAGTACCTCTCGCCACCTTCGCCGTTCAGTGTTTATTAGTGCCAGCTCAACTTTGTCAATTGTTTGCCCCTTTTTAATACGACAGTAGGAAGACACCAGAGTGCAGGAATTACCACCAGCGTCCCAGGGCAAAACCAAAACAATCCCCCGCCTTCAACTCGCCGTTCCCGCTCGCCCAGCTCCGCCTCTCCGCCTACAGCACATTATCGTACCCCGCGTAACAATATTAATTTTGGATGCCAATTTGGCGCCCCCCCCCAGCAAATGGCGCCCCAGGCGACCGCCTGTGTCGCCTGTGCCTAGAAACGGCCCTGACGCTACCAAGATACGTGAAACTTTCCGAGATTTCAACGTCCTCGCCACACGCATGAACAGACTGTACTGTGTCATCCAGCAAGCCTCCAAACACCTGTACCTTGGTCTTGGCCCAGGAGACCTGGAGTCTCAAGGGCTTCGCCGCCTCGTGCAGTGCCTCGAGAGCCATCACCAAGACCTCCAGCGACTCCGCCAGGATTACTGCATCATCGGCAAGAACAAGGACCCTGGTATTGCCAATGGATGCTCCGCAGGTCCACAACTCTGCCCAGTACCCAGTCCATACAAGTGTTGAAAAGCGCTGGGGCAAGGTCACAGCCCTGCCTCACTCCCGCATTCACGGGAAAGAGGCTGGACAAGCCGCCCCCCCCCCAACACACACACACACACTTCACAGCACTCTCTGTCCCAGAATACAGGCCAGTCAGCAAACCAATAGTCCTCGCAGGAATCCCACGGAGTCGCAGAAGATCCCAGAGTGCCTCACGATCGATGCACTGAATCAAACGCCTTCCTGAGATCGACACAGGCTGCAAGCATCCCCTGTCGAAACTCACCTGGGCGCTCCACCACTCGTAAACCTTCTATCAGTCGATCAATCTCATTCAATCATTCAGTCAGTCAGTCAACCAGTTTGTCTGCCAGGCAATCAGTCAGTCTGTCAGACAGTCAATCCATCATTCATTCAGTCAGTCAGTCAACCAGTTTGTCTGCCAGGCAATCGGTCAGTCTGTCAGACAGTCAATCCATCATTCATTCAGTCAGTCAGTTAACCAGCTATATAGTCAGTCAGTATATCATGCGGTCAGGCAGTCAGTCAGTTAGTCAGTCAGTCAATTAGTCAACCAGTCAGTCAGTCAGTCAGTTAATCAAGCAGTCAGTGAGTCAGTCATTAGAGGAAACAAGAACAGTTTTGTGGTGAGGAAGGTGCTTGAAAAATAGTGTCAGTGGAATGCAGCACTTATATTTACCGGGATGATGTCAGCAAGGAGAGTCAATTAACAGTTTAACTGGAGCACACGAGTTTAGCAACTAGACGAATACAAATGAATAATAGATAAATTTACACATCATAGATAGACAACTATAATATAAGGGAAGTACAATGTTCCAAGTACGACAATTTCGTATCGCTGGCGAGTCACACGGGCGTGAAGCTGCCAGCTCGTTACACTCAGCCTGTTATATTTGCCGATCTCCCACCCAAAACCTGTCTCTGGCGCCCAATAACGAGACTCAGATATAGTTATCACTAAAACCGTTGATTCCTGATGTGTTTTGGCAATGGTTAAGCGTCGAAAACCGGTACATGCACGAGGGCGAGATGATGAAGGCAAGTTATCCCAGCATCGCTTCTAGATTGTCGTACTCGGAGCATTACTTTTACCAGCTTCTCCCGCATAAATATCACCAGGAAACATGAATAATAAACCATTTCAACAATAACTACAAATAAATATCGTTATTGTGACCCAGGAAACAGTTTTGGGGATGGAAATTGGGAAACATGAGAAACTGAGTACGACAATCTGGCAACGTTGTACAATAATCCCAGCCATCAGCTGTTCAGTGTTTGTTTACCTCGCGCGGGGGAGAGAGGAAGGGACGCTGTGCTCCGTGCTTCCCTTGTTATCCTTGCTATCCACGTGCCCCCCCTTGTTATCCTCGTGCTCCCGGCCTTGTAGCGGTGCCGTGGCGGGGCGTGTAGGCGTTGACATGTAAGCCCCGGTCGTCTACCCTCCGTGCCCTATGGGGGTCCGTGGACGGGGCAGGTAGTTTGGGTTAACCCGTCCGCTGCGGTTGGCACGGGTTTGGATTTCACTGTTAGCCTAGTATCATATATATAGTTTCATGTCTTTCTCTGTCTCTGTGGTGGATAGTGGAGTGTTTCCCATGTGGTATTGGTGTGCTGGATATCCTCTCCCAAGGTGCAGGACTACATTTTCTTCATTGAATTGTAGCAGCCACTTTTTGTTCCACTCCTGTAGCTTGATGAGGTCTTCTGCTAGGAAATGCACATTCAAGGGGACAAAAATACTTTTCCCATTTCATTTCAACAGAGTAAATTTTAATGTAAGTGGAGTTTTTCCATGTTGAGAATATGCTAACAGCTCCTCATTTTCATTTTCCATTTCCATCTTGCAGCACTCACGGTCATCGGCACTGCCCATACACTCAGTCCACCCTGGCGGGGACCTCACCAATGACCTCCATGAAAACAGGGTCCCAGACAAGCCAGTTGGTCTGAAGGGTGAGTGTTTCCCTCAGTGTTGTGATTTACATCCTCTGTCCCCTTCAAATTGTCCCTCCTACCTCCTACCTCCTTATCCATCACTTACATTCTTAATTCCCAACAAACAGTATAAACCTAATATATGTGTTGTGCATAGAATTTAGGATAACTTGCAGGTACAATACATTTGTATAATTTTGTTTTCATGGTACAAAATATTCATGTTTGGAAGCCATGATAAAACCTACATAGTGATCATGATGGTGGAGTCACTGTGTTATCTGCAGTGTCTTGTGGTCCATTACAGCCGTGGCGCTGACTGACCACATCAGGGTGTGCTGGCAGCCCCCCGCACAGCACAATGTGCTGCTGTGCGGCTACACCATTGCCTGGGACCAAGGCGTGGCGGACATCTGCTCCAAGATCGTGGACAGCAAGCAGCACGGTTACTTCATTGATAAGCTGGGTGTGTAAGATGATCATTTGTGACTAATTTTCCATTTTCTGGCCAAGTAGTATGCAGACCTGCAGTGTGATTCTCCACAAGACAGGGATTTTGAATTAGCCACTTCTACATTTGTGTTGAGCCAAGAGAAGGTAAAGATTTTGTTAGCCTGTCAAATGCGATTGGCACGGATTTGCCTTCACTGTTAGTCTGGTAACCTTTCTCTGCCTCTCTGGTGGACAGTGGAGTGTTTCCCATGTGGTATTGGTGTGCTGGATATCCCCTCCCAAGGTGCAGGACTTTACATTTTTCTTCACTGAATTTTAGTAGAAACATTTTGATCCATTTCTATAGCTTGGTGAGGTCTTCTGGTTGGAAATCCACAGTCAATGGGTTAAATGATATCATAGTTAACCATTTATTGAGTCTGGAGTTAACATTACATTCACCCCCCCCAAAAAAAATGATGATGGAGTCCATAACAAGTTTTCATTTAAGCAAAGTAAAGTGAAGGTAGAGATCTTGCTAAGTAGATCATAGTTAAACATTTATTGAGTCTGTTAACATTTCACACACACACACACACACACACACACACACACACACACACACACACACACACAAACACACACAGAAAAGTATTTACACACCATCATAAAGTTAGCTCTCCATATTGTGAAGACCCTGGACCATGAGAGCAATTATTGAGGGAAAGGAGGTGGTATTCTGAGTTGCCATTTTCAGACTCATCATCGTTCAGGCTCATTCCTCTGTCTGCCCTGAACTCTCAGATATTTCCTGGGTGGTCATAATGTTAGTCAGGTTATTCATTGGTTATCTGTGGCCTGTTATCTGTCTTTCTACCTGTTGTCTGTTAGTTTATCTTATTTGTTATCTGTTCTGCCCAGTTTAACCCCTTGACTGCAGATTTCCTAGCAGCAGACCTCGCCAAGCTACAGGAATGGAACAAAAAGTGTCCGTGGCTACAATTCAGTGAAGAAAAGTGTAGTCCTGCACCTTGGGAGGGGATATCCAGCACACCAATACCACATGGGAAACACTCCACTATCCACCACAGACAGAGAGAGAAAGACCTGGGACTATGTTACCAGGCTACCAGTGAAGGCAAAATCCGTGCCAATCGCAGCGGACGGGTTAAGGGTCGTGAAAAAATTGTTGTATTGTTACAATTAGGTCCATAACAAGTTCTCCATCTCCTCAGAACCCAACATGGAGTTTGTGATAAGCCTGCGAGCCTTCAACAACGTGGGTGACGGGCAACCGGTGTACCAGCAAGTCCGCACCCAGCCAGAGGAGGAGGAGGTGGCACCCACGCTGGACCCGGCGGTGTGGGTGAAGGCCGTGGTGCTGACGCCCTTCACCGTGGTTCTGCAGTGGGCGGACACCATGCTGAGCCAGAACCAGGTGATTTATTTATTTATTTTTTTATTATTATTATTTTTTTTTTTCAAGGGAGGCAACTCAAGGTAAACAAATTAAACAACAATTAAAAGGCCACTAGATGCAGTTCCAAACACAAGCATGAAGAATGGGAGGTCAAAAGAGGTCAGTTTTGGGTAGTGTTGCTGGGCTGCTTCAGGGAGGGCAGTCATCAGCTGGAAAATATATGTTTTATCTCATGTTCTTTGTGCACTGTGTCACGACTTGCCACTTGCATCAACACAGCAGCGGAAAAGTTAGTCATTTGTCAAGGAACTTATTCACCCCTTACACATTCTTGTTTCCTGCACACTCCTTATTCACCTCATATCCACCTCTCCACATCCTTATTCGTAACTTGCATCCTTCTCCCTCCTACAAACAGCCCTCATTCACCTCATATCTTCCTCTCTATATCCTTATCCATTACTTACTCATACTCTCGTCCCAGCAAACTCCTTATTCACCTCACGTCCACCTCACACATCCTTATCCATAACTCATGCATCCTCTTTTTCCTGCAAACAGTCCCTTATACACCTCATATCCTCCCAAAAACATCCTTATCCTTCACTTACACATCCTCTTTTCCTGCAAGCACTCCTCACACCCTTCCTATCCTCCTGTCATTCATGTCTCATTTCACAAGCCAGTCCTTCATCCAGTGACCTTTCTTATGTTTTCCTCTGTCCTTGTACCTGACTCCTGTTAATACTGACCTTTGACTCCTGCAGTACAACAGCTGCACCACCTTCTCGTCCTCATCCCCAGCCGCTACGTCAACGCCACGGATGTGACCTGCCTCATTGACAGCCTCAAGCCATCAACAATGTGTGAGTTTGCTGTGAAGACCATCAGGGTGAGACCACAGTGCTGGAAGCCTTCGTTCTTCTTTCAGTAAATATTCACTCAGTCCTGCAACACTTCTCAAGGAAATCCTGCACAGCTGAATCCTTGCTGTGATGAGGCACAGAGAAATTATGACTCATAGGGTGAGCTATTATTAGTGTTTGAGATATTGATTTTTTCATTGACCTTTTGCAAATACTTAAAAATGAACCTTACATAATGGTATTAGAAACAGCACAGCAGGGTTGGCAATGATTTAATCAAATTGATTTTATCAAATGATTAAATCTTTGATTTTATTTGTATTTTTCTGAGTAAAAAGTATTCCATAGGTTAAATGATGTGCTCCAAAGATGATAAAGTAAAACAACCTATTCATGTGCAATGATTCATTTATTCTCTTCAAAGTATAAAAAAAAAGATTCCTACATTATTATATCCTCCTGCGCTAATGTTGCCAACTTGACATGTTTTTTTACTAGGTAAAAAATCAGCCTCCTCTAGTCTTTACTAACTTGGCCGGCAATGTATCATAATAGCAACCAAGGTTTGCAACCAAACCGTAACAGAATAGAAGTAGATATTCTTCTGTATGGTAATAATATAATATTCTGTCATGAAAATGACAACTTCAGGCAACTCTATCTGTCCTAAACCTGCTCCTGTACCAACTACAAACAAGTACTGAACAAGTATGTATCTGGATCCTTGACTGTGCTCAGACTTACAGGCCTAAACTTAAACTTAAAGTAACCTATGGAAACTTATGAATCACTCACCAGTATATATATATATATATATATATATATATATATATATATATATATATATATATATATATATATATATATATATATATAATAGGATTTAGAGGGGAACTTTGAAGTTTTGGTGTGCCAAAATCACACTTTTTCCCACACACTTTTCCCCATCAGGTTTGGCGTGAGTCCCCCTATAGCCTGGTGGCCTCCAACACCCTGCTGGTGGCCCGGCCGTCCTGGCCCTCCCTGGCCAGCCGTCCACCACCACCTTCACCCGGCAGCCGCTGCAGCGGAACAATGGGAGGATCACAGGTGAGCTGATGGGTTACCAGGATGGCATCTTCAAATTATAAAAATAAAAAAGAGTCAGTGTGCCAAACCACAGTGATGTACTAGACTACATAGTTAAGGGAACACACCTTCACTGACGTGGAAAAGACCTGGATATATAGTAAATAAACAGTGACTTAGGTCATGGTGGTGGGCAGCGTGGGCCAGGCAGGAAGCAAGAACCATACATCCTGTCAGCCACTATAAATACAATTTGCCTGAGCCACTACCGGGCTGGGGTCATCCAAGAGGCCCCTCCAAAGAGCCTACTGGAGCTATGGGCAGCACTTAACCCAGTAGCTGCCGGGACCATGTTTCTGAAAGGCCACTCTAAGCACTGCCTTGGGCCGACCATCAGGACCCACCAGGAAGAAGCCTACCGGCGCAATAGGCCGCGACGTAAAAAAAAGAGAGAGAGAGAGAGAAAATCATCACTCAGGCAAGCCATTTTATAATATATATCAATGCATTTGTGATCAGTTTATGCATCATCTATTTTGGGGGCTTATATCATAGCAAAAATTAGGCCCGTCGCTGCTACACGGTAAAGCCACAAATTTTGCCTGTCACTGGTACACGGTTAAAAAAAGATTATTGAGAGAGTAATTTTGTTTGTTCCAGGCTACGTGATATTCCTCACCACGGACCAAACTGTCGGTGACTGGGTGACGGGGGAAGTGACGGGGGACTGGCTCACCCTCACCGTCCATGGACTGACGCCTTCAAGGAAGTATTTGCACAAGATGCACACTCACAATGTCAAAGGTTTTGGTCCATTCTCCTCCGTGGAAAGCTTCACGACTCTTCCAGGTAAGGAAGTGTTAGTCTTAGGGAGCCGTCATTGCTGTGGTGCATCAGTCACTGTTCTCCCAGTTATGCACATGTTGTGTCCCACCACACTGTCCCTCATCATGGAGCACTCCCTCCCTGAGGCTGACTTGAGGCCCATTACCTGCATGCTCTGTGAATGCCACCTCTGGCTCTGTGGGCATGTGGGTAAACCCTGCTTACCAGGTTGTTTATGTAAGAGACAATCCTTAGTAAAGAGTGTGCCCAGAAAGTTGGGTTAGAGCAGGTTGATGGATCCTGCTGGGAGGTACATGGTATGGGGAAGGTGCCTGCATGGGGACCTGCACAGAGGAACCCCCAAGAATGGTGTCATAGTTTGGGTGAGGCAGGCTGGCAGAGGCCCCCATTGATTGACTGATTGATTAAGCCAATGTTAAATATATTATACATCTGCTCCTGTGTTCCAGCTGTTGACAAGAGCATCGGTGAGCCCCCTGGCTGGTGTGTGGAGCGAGAGGCCTGATTGTGCTGGTGATCGCTGGCGTGGCAGGAGCCATGACCAGCTGGGGGCCTTCTTGGCCACCACACTGTACTGCCGCGAGTCAAGGCGGAGCCCAGGCCAAGCATTGTGTAAGGTGGCAGGACAGTTTGTTGGTGTGTTTCATCCCATGACTCATTTCAGCAATCCTTTACACTGACTGCAGGAACTTTTTATTCACTTTGTAATATGGAGAACAAGGCTGCAGGGCATAGTCCACAAAGACTTAAGTTTGCCAAGATTAGAGAAAGAAAAAAAAGGTAAACTTGTTCATAGGAAATGTTCAAGATGGACTTTCATTTTGTGCTATACATAGTTGCAGGGTAACAAGTGACCTCTGTTTGTGATATCTGTGTCTCTTGGTGGAGCAGCTAACACGTGTTTCTAACTTGTGATTGCTTGCAGTGTGCTGGCGGGGAGCTATTTCTTTAAATGAATTCAAATATGCTTTGTTGAACTCAAACCTCATGCCTTTAACATCCATCCTGTTTTGAAGATTGCATGTGCCCTTCCATCTCCCTCTGGACAGCCCTGCGAGGTACAGCAGCAGCACTCAGTAGTGTTTAGCAGCTAGTAAGATGCATCACTTCCTTGCAGTGTTGGCGGCAGCTGCAGTGAGAGCAACAAGCCTGGCGTCCAGCCTCCAGACCTGTGGATCCATCACGGCCACCTGGAGCTGAAGAACTTTGACAAGGGTGAGCGCAGCAACTCCCCCAACCACGCCTCCATCATCCAGCACACAGGTGGGTGTCTTTGTCAGTCAGTGAACAGTGTGCAGCTCATGGGAGTCCTGTCATTTGTGTGGTATTTTTTGTAATATTTGGTTGCTGGTGTTTTGTTGCCAGTCACTGCTGCGTTGTAGTGTGCCAGTGACGCCACACACAACCTTACACAACCCCCGGACACTCCAGTATGAGAGTCATCACACATTACAGAGTTTCCATCTCTCTCTATCCAGACACTCCCTCCTTGCCTGCTCAAAGTTTCTCAAAGATCTTTCCCCCCTCTCCCCAACGTACTCTTGCACCCTATCCCTCCAGGGCACGCAAGGTCGGCCTCTAGCATACCCGCCCTCTATCTCACTCACATACACCCTTCTGGTCATCTTACTCTCCTTCATTCGCTCCATGTGGCCAAACCACTTTAAAGTCTGTCGCTTCACTTCTTCCACCACTCCACGCTTCTTCCCTTCACCCCTGTGACACATTCCAGAACGCTCGTACACACTTTCATTACTCATTCCTTCCATTCTACTCACACCACAAGCACTCCTCAAATAACTCATTTCCACTGCCTGCACTCTAGACCTCTGACTTTCATTCCAGGCCCTCGTTTCTCTTGCATATGTGAGGGTTGGTACTATTATTGTATTTCTCAAATCCCTCTTTACCTCCATGCTCACACTTCTGCCATTCATGATTTGTCTCAAAGACCCTACCACCCTTCTTCCTTGCAATGCCCTTTCTCTTGTCACTCTCTCTGCACCACCATGCTTACACATAACTGATCCAAGAGCCGCGGGTCACTCTTCTCAAATGCTCTGAAACCCAGTTCCAGGTTGACCCTGGGCTCATAGAGTCTATACTGTTCTGCACTGTGTCTCAGTGACATGGTGGTGTCCAAATGAAAATCCTGTAGAATATTTCTCAAATATCCAGGTTTACCAAGTCGCATTGCTTGATAAGTCAAGACAAATATTTTGTAGACTATGCGTGCCTTGATGGGCAGCCAATGCAAGTCTGTGAGTGCAGGTGTTATTCTCTCACCAGACCCTTTGTTAGCCTTGCCTTGATGGGCAGCCAATGCAAGTCTGTGAGTGCAGGTGTTATTCTCTCACCAGACCCTTTGTTAGCCTTGCAGCTCTGTTCATAACAAGTTGTAGTTTCTTCAGCAGATATTTAGGAAGGCCATAATAAAGTGAGTTATAATAATCCAGCTTTCTATTTACATGATTATATATATATATAAGCATCTTCATGGTCTTATCATCCAGGTATTTCTTGACAAATGCAATATTTCTCAGATGGTAGCCTGCCGTTCTCACCACCTGACTGATCTGTTCTTTGAATGATAGAGTGCAGTCAAGTATCACACCTAAATCTTTGACTGACTTTTTTACAGTCCTAGTGTCATCTTTTATCCGAAGAGTGGAAACATCTAGCCTCCTGACATCCTTGTTCTTCCCCACAATCAAACATTCAGTTTTATCCTCATTCAGCTTCAGTTGCTTAGAATTCATCCATTTCCTCACATCATCCATAATTCTGCTCAGCTTATCTTCAGTGTTTTCCACATCACTCAGCGACAAATAGAACTGTGTATCATCAGCATACAGTTTAAAGTCAACTTCATGCCTTCTTAGTAAAATGTGAAAGACCAATAGTATAAACACAATAAAATTGGACCCAGTACACTTCTCTCGGGGACTCCTCTTTGCAAAAGTTTATGAGTGGAGAACGATTTACCTATTTGCACACAGTAAGTTCTGTTCTCAAGGTAACTCCTCAGATAATCCAGCGTGCCACCCTCAATTCCAATATTCTTGCAATCCCGAAGCAATAGACTGTGCACCACCGTGTCAAACGCAGCACTCAAGTCTAACAAAATCAGAACACCACACTTCCCTTCATCCATAAGCACAAGCAAGTTGTTTACCACCAAACAGAGAGTAGTTTCAGTTGAGTAAAGCCTCTTGTAGGCAGATTCATTATCCGGTAAAGCCTGCACCACTAGCAAATGCTCCATTAGCTGATTTAAGATCACATTTTCAAGTATCTTGGATAGAAACGTCAAGTTGGATACTGGTCTAGAGGAACTAAACACTGTGGGTCCAGTTTACCTTTAACGATAGGTTTCACGATCGCCGCTTTCTCACTCTCAGGGAAAGTCTTGTTTTCAATACTAGTGTTAACCATCACAGTCATAATATTTAATAAATCACTAAAGTTTCCACTCTTAATGATGTCACTTATCGGCAAGGGATCGTTATCACAGTACGTCAGGTTCACCTGTGTATGATAGTTTTCACCACAGCCACATCCACTTGTTGAAAGCCTGTTAACTACCCTTCTTCCTTGCAATGCCCTTTCTCTTGTCACTCTCTGCACCACCATGCTTACACATAACTGATCCAAGAGCCGGGTCACTCTTCTCAAATGCTCTGAAACCCAGTTCCAGGTTGACCCTGGGCTCATAGAGTCTATACTGTTCTGCACTGTGTCTCAGTAACATGGTGGTGTCCAAATGAAAATCCTGTAGAATATTTCTCAAATATCCAGGTTTACCAAGTCGCGTTGCTTGACAAGTCAAGACACATATTTTGTAGACTATTCGTGCCTTGATGGGCAGCCAATGCAAGTCTATAAGTGCAGGTGTTATTCTCTCACAGGGCAGACCCTTGTTAGCCTTGCAGCTCTGTTCATAACAAGTTGTAGTTTCTTCAGTAGATATTTAGGAAGGCCATAATAAAGTGAGTTACAATAATCCAGCTTTCTATTTACATGATTATATATATATAAGCATCTTCATGGTCTTATCATCCAGGTATTTCTTGACAAATGCAATATTTCTGAGATGGTAGCCTGCCGTTCTCACCACCTGATTGATCTGTTCTTTGAATGATAGAGTGCAGTCAAGTATCACACCTAAATCTTTGACTGACTTTTTTACAGTCCTAGTGTCATCTTTTATCCGAAGAGTGGAAACATCTAGCCTCCTGACATCCTTGTTCTTCCCCACAATCAAACATTCAGTTTTATCCTCATTCAGCTTCAGTTGCTTAGAATTCATCCATTTCCCGACATCATCCATAATTCTGCTCAGCTTATCTTCAGTGTTTTCCACGTCACTCAGCGACAAATAGAACTGTGTATCATCAGCATACAGTTTAAAGTCAACTTCATGCCTTCTTAGTAAAATGTGAAAGACCAATAGTATAAACACAGAATAAAATTGGACCCAGTACACTTCCCTGGGGGACTCCTCTTTGCAAAAGTTTATGAGTGGAGAACGATTTACCTATTTGCACACAGTAAGTTCTGTTCTCAAGGTAACTCCTCAGATAATCCAGCGCGCCACCCTCAATTCCAATATTCTTGCAATCCTGAAGCAATAGACTGTGCTCCACCGTGTCAAACGCAGCACTCAAGTCTAACAAAATCAGAACACCACACTTCCCTTCATCCATAAGCACAAGCAAGTTGTTTACCACCAAACAGAGAGTAGAGAGTTTCAGTTGAGTAAAGCCTCTTGTAGGCAGATTCATTATCCGGTAAAGCCTGCACCACTAGCAAATGCTCCATTAGCTGATTTAAGATCACATTTTCAAGTATCTTAGATAGAAACGTCAAGTTGGATACTGGTCTAGAGGAACTAAACACTGTGGGTCCAGTTTACCTTTAACGATAGGTTTCACGATCGCCGCTTTCTCACTCAGGGAAAGTTTTGTTGATACTAGTGTTAACCATCACAGTCATAATATTTAAGAAATCACTAAAGTTTCCACTCTTAATGATGTCACTTATCGGCAAGGGATCGTCATCACAGTACGTCAGGTTCACCTGTGTATGATAGTTTTCACCACAGCCACATCCACTTGTTGAAAGCTTAACTTTATTTCAGGGACTGGAGTTTCCACAGCGGATCCATGGTAACTGCGGTCGCCTCTAAAGTTCATGATAACTCTCAATTTTCTTGTCAAAAAGTCTAAAACTTATTTGCCAGCACTTCATCCGAGAAACCATCCTGAAGCTTGTTAACTTTTCTGTTTCCAGTCAAACTGTCAAGCACCTAATATAATTTATTGATGTCAGGCCCTGCCTCCACAACCTTATTCCGATAGTATTCTCTTTTCCGTTTTATCCATAGCTGGGCACGATAACAGAAAACCTTATTCCTGATAACCGATAACTGATAATGAAAAACCTTAACGGCGATAACCGATATTCGTTAACTAGAGACACAAATATAGGCGATAACCAATAACCGATACCCGATATAAATCCACAATTCCGATACTAGCTATTGATAAGTCCGATAGGTGAAAACGATACTATATTGATATTTCAGATAGAACAACATTGATGAATTCAAATTTTCATTATCTGTAGTTTAGGAAACTTACAAACCTTAAAACCACACGTTGACACGTACATATGGACGTTAATACTAGAATGTTGAATTGGTGTTAGTTATTTGGCGTCCCCATCAAATTGTTTACAAACATTGGTCTCAGATGGCGTCTCAGATAAGCGTAGCGTATAGTCTCACAGAGCTTTTAAATTGTAATTAAGAGTTGCTGGAAGGCTGAATTAGACATATAGATTATCTCGCTGTTTCTAGAACGACACTCTGTACGAGTTGTATTTATATGTACAGAGTGTACGTCGTTCTAGAAACAGCGAGGATGGTGGTACTGTATGGTTGATTCAGCTTTCCAGCAACTCTTAATGTGTTAAAAAAGCATTGTGAGACTGTACAGGTCTACAGTTAATGGTCTGAGCATGCGCAGTTCACGAGACCAGTGTTTGTAAACAAAAGCGCCAACTTTTGATGATGGGACACCAAATAACACAACACCGGGTGCATTCAGTATCATGGCATGGTCACAAACGAATATGGAATATCAAATTTGAGGCAGTGAATAACCATTTTGGGGGCAAAGTTAAATGATTTTTCTCTATGATATATTGATTTTTGAGTAGCATAAAAAAATAACCTAATGTTTTAATTTTCATGATCTAAGTATGAAATCTCATCACCGAAGATATTTCATACCCCGAAGTTTTTTCATACAACACCGGGCCACGCATGCGCAGTAGGGAGACAACGTTTTTTTCTGAGAGGCGGAAAAAATGTAGCGATTATCGCTAGTTTGGTTACAAAAGTAACGAAGATACCGATATATATTTAAATAAGTAGCGGATGGTCGATAATCCGATTTTGTTATCAGTGATAAAGTATCGCGATAACTTATCGCGATAATGCCCAGCTATGGTTTTATCACAAGCCGGTTTTCTTTGTTTCTTGCCTCCTGGTATGCTCTTCTTGCCTCATCTGTTTTTTGCATAAGCCACAGTCTTTCTTTTTTCTTCTCTTTTTGCCCACAGTATTTCCACATTAAACCAAGGTGCATGATCTCTCAACACTATCTCCTTTTCACCAGAGGACAGAGGCTGTTATACTCATCTTTAGCTAAACCATTATATAGCTTAACCAGGCAGGTAGCACAATTTCCACGTAACACCGAGCCATGTTCACAGATTTCACGACAATTAATAGTAATTTCCTGTATTACAGAGTTAATCAATGTTTCTGGTTGAAAATTCTTTCGCAATCTGAACGTAATCTTTTTCTGCACTGCTTCCCTCACGTATGAAATTTCAAAGGTTACCAATTTATGCAGGACATACAACATATTTCATCAACACACCCCTTGCACTAGATCACCGTCTATATCGCTGAAAACCAAGTCTAGCACATGACCCCCTAAAGAAGTCATCTCGTTCACTTTATTAATCAGGTTGAAACTGTCCATCATCTCAATGAAGGCCATGGCAGAAGAATTTTCAGGATCATCAATCCATAGATTAAAGTCACCACAGATGAACACATTTGCACTCACCATATCCACAGACTCCAAAGTGTGCGAAATTCATCAATAAAGACCTCTGCTCTTGTATCCGGAGGTCCATACACCACAATAAAGGTGCATTTCCTTCTATCAATTTCACAGATGACTTGCACTAATTCAAAGGTATCCCACCTTTCTGATGCTTTTCTCCGAATCTTCTTAAAAGAATTCGAAAGAAAGATCCCAACACCACCACCCCTTCTTGTCTCCCTCAGGACATGTATAAAGGTATGAGTTACGCAGAATGTACAATTGAGAGGTTTAGATCAGCCGGTGTCAAAACTGCCAGTCTGATTAGCATTACAGTATTGTTTTTAAATAGAACTTGTCAGTTTCTTTGAAAGGCATCTATAAGGAAATTATCTTTGAGTTTGAGACTATATGGTTGAAAAGTTTTAATTGTTTCAGATATCAATATTCACAGAAAGGACATATTTTATCAAATTAATTGAATATTTAGTTCATATTTTTTCATGAAAGTAGATGTCTTGTTGCTAAAAAATTCAGAAGCAGGGAAGCTGTCTAATACACAGTCTGAAGAAGGGGACACTCTTTTTGAAAATTAATTAATTGTTTAGTTTACATCTGTCATCAGGAGACACAAAGACTGTGTTCCTATATTTCACATCAAGAGAGATTATATAAGCAGTTTCTCAAAAAGGAATACATATCATATTTTATAAAGTGAAAAACTATTTTCCCAGGTTTCTGTATTTTATTATTGTGGTTGTGAGGGGGTGTAGAAGGCTCACCCAGTGGGCGTTTTGACCATGGTGGGTAAGAAGCCCCACATTTTTTTAAATTGTCAATATAGAAAGGTGTAAATCATAACGAGGATATGATATACCATAGATAGGCTCAGCCTAAGTTTTCAACAGATCTTTTTTTTTTAATTCCATTGCAAAAAAATGTGCTGCCAACAGGCAATCTCCCTTAAGGGGGCAACTTACCCCACCTTACCCTATTACGAATTTGGGAAGAGTATTAAAAGGCAAGATTTTGCACATCAATCAGTCTTTTTCCAACGGTAGAGTCGCGTCACATCACAACAGACCAAAAAGGACGAGAAGGACAAGACAGAAGAAAAGGTCTTTCTGCTGCTGCTGAAAGCCTCTCCTGATGATGATGAGCAACAAGAAGATACCTGTACACCCGTTAAGAGTGGAAGGACGATCCAGTGAAATGTCTGCTACTGGGAGGGTACCCTCCAAAGCCTCTCTTGTCACCAATCCACTTGGACACAGAGCCCCAACCGTCAAGTGATGATGCTAGTGCTGGGTTCAAAATCAAGCAAATTTGAGGATTTGAACCTGTGATCCGAATATCGGTTCGTTGTACATTGTAGTACTTCGTACTTTTCATAAACCGGAGTTGCCAGGGTTCAGATACTTCTGCACTTCTGCCCAAAAACTCGGCGTACTTCGGGAGAAAAATCAGGGGTGAAATCATAGCACATCGTAGTACGTCATAGCACCGGGAAATAATTCGGTGTATCAGAATATGCCTCGAGGTCGACCGAACGCTCGACAAAAGATATCAAATTCGTAGTATCGGGGAAAACGCTGTCTCGAGGCAACAAGGATTTTTTGCAGGATCTACAGTCTGTAGACCGGTGGGTAAGTGGTAATTCCTCAAAGTTTCCGGTAGTTTGGTCGCTGTTTCAGTATTCTAACTTTCTAATTTCTTTTCTAATGTAGCAGACCACATCGCCGTATATTCCAGTTCCTGGACGTATCACCGATGTTATTAGTTTCTTCACCGTCTCTTCGTCTAGATATGTAAATTACTGCTTTTATGTTTCTAAGAACTGTATGTTTCGTTAATTCACTCTATATGCTTCCCAAAGGATAACTTGTCTGTTATTGTCACTCCCAGATCCTTATTCTTCTGTTTTTTTCATGATTCTTTCATTACTCAGAGAGTAGTTCCCCAATATCCGTCTACTGCTCTTACCAAACTCCATCACACTACACTTCTCTGTATTGAATGTCATTTCCCATTTGCGTGACCATTCGCTTATTCTATCGAAATCCTGACTCAAGGCTACACAGTCTTCTTCATTAGCCACCCTCCTCATTAGTTTAGCATCATCAGCAAACATATTCATATAGCTTGTCACCCCTTCTGTCATGTCAATTATATATATTGCAAACATAATCGGAGCCAGCACCGATCCTTGGAGGACTCCACTGGTCACTTCCGCCCAGCTTGATTTATTGCTCTTGATTACTGTTCTCATTTCTCTCTTCGTTAAAAGTCTATAATCCAACCCTTATATTTTGCATCATCCTGTAGGTTTCTCCAAATAACTTGTTTATGTGCTTTTCTGGGGATGGTGTGCACGGACATCTTGATTGACTAATGCCAGCGTTGTACAAGAACCGAACGATCATGGATGATCTGTTGGCATTTGGCCCATAACTGGTCTTACTGTACAGGTCTTTCCTTCTATCAATTTCACAGATGACTTGCACTAATTCAAAGGTATCCCACCTTTCTGATGCTTTTCTCCGAATCTTCTTAAAGAATTCGAAGAAAGATCCCAACACCACCACCCCTTCTTGTCTCCCTCAGGACATGTATAAAGGTATGAGTACATGCAGAATGTACAATTGGAGTAGGCCTAGATCTGTACGTGTGTCAAAACTGCCAGTCTGATTAGGCATTACAGTGTTGCTTTAAATAGAATTTGTTTAAGTTTTGAAGGCATCCATAAGTGAACACTTTTGAGTTTGAGACTTTAAGGAAGTTGGTGTTTTAACTGTTTCAGATATCAATATTCAACAGAAGGACATATTTTATCAAATTAATTGAATATTTAGTTCCATATATTTTTTCATGCAAGTAGATGTTCCTTTTTGTTACAAAATTCAGAGGAAAGGAAGCTGGTCTAATATTACTAGTCTAAAAGAAGGGATACCTTTTGGAAAAATTAATTAATTGTTTAGTTTTACATTCTGTTCATCAGGAGACACAAATATGACTGTGTTCCTATATTTCTCATCAAGAGAGATTTATAGGCTATAGTTTTCAAAAAGGGAATACATATCATATTTTAATAATGTGAAAAAACTTTTTTCGTTATGTATCTGTGAGTTTTTATTATTGTAAGCAGAGTGGGGTAGAAGGCCTACCCAGTGGGCGTTTTACCCCACATGCAGGGTAAGAAGCCCCCTTATTATTTTTTTAAAATTGTCATTATAGAAATGTGTAAATCATAATGAGTGGATATAATATATACCATAGATAGGCCTTAGCCTAAGCTTTCAACAGACTTTTTTTTTAATTCTTTTGCAAAAAATGTGGCTACAACAGGCAATCTCTCTTAAGGGGGGCAACTTACCTCACTTTACCATATTACGAATTTGGGAAGAGTATTAAAAGGCAAGCATTTTGCACATCAATCAGTCTTTTCCAATTTGCAGGAGTCGCGTCACATCACAATGGGACCGAAAAAGGACGAAGGGACAAGACAAGAAGAAAAGATCTTCTGCTGCCTCTCCTGATGATGATGAGCAACAAGAAGACACTCAAGAACAACCTGCCAAGAAAGTGAAGGGACGATCCAAGAAGAGGTCATTGTCTGCTACTGGGGAGCAGGGAGACACCCCTCCTCCAGCCCTCTTGCGTCACCAATCCACTTGGACACAGAGCCCCAACCTGGTCATGATGATGCTGGGTGTGTCTTTGCTCAAAATCGGGAGCAAATTCTTGGAGGAGATTTGAAACTCGTAGTAGATCCGGAGTTATCAGTGTAGTTCGTCGTACATTGTAGTACTTCGTACTTACAAATCGGGACAGTTGGTGTGGTTCGTGATACTTCGTAGTACTTCGGCTCCAAAACTCGGCGTACTTCTCGAGAAAATAAGGGTGAAATCATAGTACATCGTAGCATATTGTAGTACGTCGTAGCACTTTGGGAAATAATTCGGTGTACTTCGGGGAATATGCCCTCGAGGTCGACCGAACGCCTCGAGATGAAAAGATAAACAAATTTTCGTAGTGATTCGGGGAAAACGCTGTCTCCCGAGGTACTACGATTTTTTTGTGATTCGGCGTCTGTGAGACCGGGGGGTAAGTGTGTTCTCTCAGAGTTTCCGATAGTTTGGTCGCTGCTCTCTGTATTCTTTCCAACTTTCTAATTTCTTTCTTCAATGTAGGTGACCACACTAACGCTGCATATTCCAGTCTTGGACGTATCATCGATGTTATTAGTTTCTTCACCGTCTCTTCGTCTAGATATGTAAATACTGCTTTTATGTTTCTAAGAAGATTGTATGTTTCCCCAGTTATCCAATTTATATGCTTTCCAAAGGATAACTTGTCTGTTATTGTCACTCCCAGATCCTTATTCTTCTGTTTTTTTTCATGATTCTTTCATTACTCAGAGTAGTTCCCCGATATTCGTCTGCTGCTCTTACCAAACTCCATCACACTACACTTCTCTGTATTGAATGTCATTTCCCATTTGCGTGACCATTCGCTTATTCTATCGAAATCCTGACTCAAGGCTACACAGTCTTCTTCATTAGCCACCCTCCTCATTAGTTTAGCATCATCAGCAAACATATTCATATAGCTTGTCACCCCTTCTGTCATGTCAATTATATATATTGCAAACATAATCGGAGCCAGCACCGATCCTTGGAGGACTCCACTGGTCACTTCCGCCCAGCTTGATTTATTGTTCCTGATTACTGTTCTCATTTCTCTCTTCGTTAAAAAGTCTATAATCCAACCCTTATATTTTGCATCATCCTGTAGGTTTCTCCAAATAACTTGTTTATGTGCTTTTCTGGGGATGGTGTGTCTTGCATCGTTATTCCCAAATCTTTTTTCTTCATGTACTAACTTTAAGTTTTCTTCTCCCGTCCTGTATGTTTTCCTTGGTCTTTTTATACTTTTCCCCATTTCCATAACATGGCATTTGTTTGCATTAAATTCCATCTCCCATAACTGGGTCCATCTATACACTCCGTCCAGGTCTTTTGCAGTTCTTCACAGTCTTCCTCCGTCTTCACTTTCCTTATTAATTTTGCATCGTCTGCAAAAAGGCTCATATAACTTTTTATACCCTTTGGCATATCATTTATATATATTATGAACATTATTGGTGTTTGTGTGTCATTTCAGGTAAAATATAAGTATCAAGTATATAAAAAAAACTAGTCCTGTTAGGTTTGTGAGGGTCATGTCACGTGTTTGTGGAGGTCATCTTAGGTCCCAAGGGTGAGGTGTGTGTGTCTGTCTGTCTGCAGTGCTTGTTCCAGAGCCTCAAGGGAAGTGCCGGCAGCCTGGAGGGGGTTTTGGGGCCCCTATTCAGAGTGCCTTAAAGTGTGTGTGTGTGTGTGTGTGTGTGTGTGTGTGTGTGTGTGTGTGTGTGTTTGTAATTCACCACGGCCTGATCACGAGTTGGACTGGCTTTCGCCAGCAGGTACCCTCCCAACGTGAGTAAGTGCTCATTATTGTCGATCTCTGGGTACTGCCAAGACCTCACACACCACACAACCCATCCCCCTTGCTCAAGGGGGGACAGTAACCACTCTTAGTCAACGGAAAGAATCTGGCCTGAGCGGGGCTCGAACCGCCGCCTGTTTGGCCGTGAAGACTTGCAGTGCAGCGCTCTACCGATTGAGCTACCGGAGCGGTGTGTGTGTGTGTGTGTGTGTGTGTGTGTGTGTGTGTGTGTGTGTGTGTCCACCTAGTTGTATTTACCTAGTTGTGACATACAGGAAAGGAGCTCGCGCTGTCCCGTCTCCATATCCGCTCTTATCCAACTTTTCCTAAAATCATGAATGTTTCTTGCACAAACCACCACCTCCTCCAGTCCATTCCACACCTCAGTGCTTCTGTTTAGGAAGCTAAACTTTTTCACATCTCGCCTACACGTGGTCGCCCTCAACTCCTTTCCATGTCCTCTCGTTTCTCTCTCACTCCACACACACAGGTCCTCTCTGTCCAGATTCTCCACCCAGCTCGCCACCCTGTACACCACTATCAGGTCTCCTCTTTCTCTTCTTCTCTCCAGGGTTGTGAGCCCCATGCTATTGAGTCTCTCCTCGTAAGTCCGATCCTTAAGTTCTGGTACTATCTCTGATCTCCATCCAAGGGCACAATGCATTCAAACTAGAAATCGAGCAAATAGGGTGCTGGGATTAATTTCAAGGAGCGTAAGCAACAGAAGCCCCGAAGTCTTCCTCAAACTATATTTAGCATTAGTTAGACCTCATCTTGACTATGTGGTTCAGTTCTGGTCACCCTACTATAGAATGGATATCAAAATATTAGAATCGGTGCAGAGGAGGATGACTAAGATGATTCAGGGGTTGAGAAACTTGCCATACGAGGAAAGACTCAAACAGTTAAACTTGCATTCTCTAGAAAGGCGAAGGGTGCGTGGAGACATGATCGAGGTTTATAAATGGATGAAGGGCTTTAATAAGGGAGACATTCATAAGGTTTTGTTGGTAAGAAAATTGGGTAGGACACGAAGTAATGGGTTTAAACTGGATAAATTCAGATTCAACAGGGACATAGGCAAAAATTGGTTTACAAACAGGGTGGTGGATGAGTGGAATAGGCTTAGCAGTCATGTTATAAGTGCCAATACAACTGTCACATTAAAAAATAGATTGGATAAATTCATGGACAGTGATTATTAGGTGGGGTTAGATACACGGGAGCTACACAGGAGCTTAGGTTCAGAGGAGCTGCCTCGTACAGGCCTACCGGCCTCTTGCAGACTCCAATGTTCTTATGTTCTTATGTTATCTTAGTTGCCATTCTCTGTACTCTTTCCAGCTTTCTTATGTTCTTCTTTTCATGAGGAGACCAGACCACTGCTGCATACTCCAACCTTGGCCTTATCATTGTAACTATTATTTTCTTCATCATCTCTTCGTCCAAATACACAAATGCCGTCCTTATGTTCTTCAGCAAATTCATAGTTTGTCCCTTTATCCTGTTGATGTGTTTGTCCGGTGACATGTACTCTGAGATAGTCACTCCCAAATCTTTTTCTTCCATTCCTCTGCATATTATCTCACTTCCCATCTTATAATCATATTCACATCTGCTCCTACCAAACTCTATTTTTACATTTCCCAAGTTGAATTCCATCTGCCATGTACCTCCACTCCCATATTTTGTCCAAGTTCCTCTGCAATGCCTCACAGTCTTTCATGTCATTGACTCGTCTCAATAGCTTTGCATAATCTGCAAACAATCTCACATGGCTGGTCACTCCTTCCACCATATCATTTATATAAACAGCAAACATTATTGGTGCCAGCACTGAACCTTGTGTGACCCCACTCCTCACTGGGCACCAGTTGGATACCTTGTCCTTGATTATTGTCCTCATTTCCCTGTTAGTTAGGAAGTCCTCCAGCCACTTAATCAGTCCATCACCCACTCCACCCCTATTTTTAATTTTCCAAATTAGTCTTCTGTGCGGTACTTTGTCAAATGTCTTTTTCAAATCCAGGTACACTCCATCCCCCCAGCCGTCTCTCTCTTGCATTAAATCTGTCACCCTTGAGTAGTAACACAACAAGTTGGTGACACACGATCTCCCTCCTGAATCCAAACTGGCAATCTGAGATAATTCTCACTTACCAAAAAATCTGACCACCTGTTTTTAACTAACCTCTCACATATCTTCACAACCACACTAGTGAGTGATACCGGTCTGTAATTTAATGGGTTCTCTCTCTCTCCTCCTTTATAAATTGGTACTATGTTTGCTCTCTTCCAATCTTGTGGTACCCTTCCTTCACTCAGGGAGGTGCTCATTATGGAGTGCAGTTTCTCTGCAAGTTGCTCACTACATTCTTTCAGGATCCAGCCTGATACTTCATCCGGCCCTGTCGCCTTTCTTACATCCAGCTTGTTCAAGCTTTCCTTGACCTCCTGCACCGTTAACTGTATCTCCTGCATAACGCTTCCTCTTTCCTGGCCCGGTGGTTGTACGAATTCGTCTTCCTTTGTGAAAACTCTATGAAAGCTGTTGTTCATCACTTCTGCCATCTCTGCTGGGCCTTCATATGTAGTTCCATCCAATTTCAGTTTATTGATTGTTTCTCAATTCTTTAATTTGCCGTTCACATGTCTATAAAATAATTTAGGTTGGTCTTTGCATTTATCGATTATATCTTTTTCATATTTCCGTTTTTCTTCTCTTCTAATCTTTGTATATTCATTCCTTGCTTGTTTGAAATTGTTCCACGCGTTGATTCTTCCTCGTCTCCTCCATCCCTTCCAGGCTTCCTCCTTTCTTTTTCTAGCTGCCTCGCATCTTTTGTTAAACCACTCCTTTTTACCAACATCCTTTTTGGTTACCTCAGGGACATATCTATTCTCGGCTTCTTTGTACAGCTTTAAAAACTCCTCCCACTTGTCTTGGGTACTTTTGGCTTTGTACAGCCCACTCCAATTTGCATTTTCAAAAAAAAGGTGTGTGTGTGTGTGTATTTACCTAGTTGTATTTACCTAGTTGTAGTTATACAGGGCCTGGGCATTATGCTTGTGTGGTCCCGTCTCCGTGTCTGCATTTATCCAACTTATCTTTAAAGCTTTGCACACTCCTCGCTGATACTGTATCCTCGCTCAGACTGTTCCAAACCTCTACATTCCTTTGCGGGAAGCTATACTTCTTTGTGTCTCTCAAGCATCTCCCCTTTCTCAATTTTTTACTGTGTCCTCTTGTATTTCTGCTTATGTTTCCTTCTGTTAGTAGCAGTTCTTCATTATCTACTTCATCTATTTTGTTTAATAATTTATAAATTTGGATTAGGTCTCCCCTTTCTCTTCTTTGTTCCAGTGTTGTTAAGTTCATTTCCTTTAATCTTTCCTCGTATATTAATCCCTCCAACTCTGGGACCATTTTTGATGCCATCCTCTGTATTCTTTCTAGTTTCTTTATATGCTTCTTCTTATTTGTGGACCACACTACCTCTGCATATTCTAATTTTGGTCTAATCATGGTAGTGATTAGCCTTCTCATCATGTCCTTGTCCATGTAGCTAAATGCTACTCCAATATTTCTCACCAAGTTATATGTGTCTCTAAAGATCCGATTTATATGACTCTCTGGTTGATTATCATCCCTCATCACTACTCCCAGGTCTCTCTCTTCATGCACTTTTTAATGTTTCACCATTTCCCATTTTGTATATCCAGATTGGTCTTGTTTCACTTTTACCCATTTCCATAACATGACATTTTTCACATTAAATTCCATCTCCCAGTCCATACTCCATTTCCAAATTTTGTATAGGTCTTCTTGCAATATTTCACAATCTTCTTTGTTTCTTATATGTTTTTGTAATTTAGCGTCGTCAGCAAACAGGTTTATGTAGCTATTAACTCCTTCAGCCATGTCATTTACATATACCAGGAAGATTATCGCTGCTAATACTGAACCCTGTGGTACTCCACTTTCTACATTTCTCCATTCTGATTTTATGTCCCTGACCACAGTTCTCATCTCCCTTCCCATTAGGTAGCTTGCCATCCATTTTTTCATATTTCCTTTCAATCCTCCTTTATTTTCCAGTTTCCATAATAGTCTTGTATGTGGAACTTTGTCAAAGGCCTTTTTCAAATCTAGATAAATACAATCAACCCATCCATCCCTTTCCTGAGTTATGTCTGTCACTCTTGAGTAAAAACTGAGTAAGTTTGTAACACATGATCGGCCCTTTTGAAATCCATATTGTTTGCTGGTAATTAACTTATGCTCTTCTAGAAATTTAGTCCACTGTTTCTTTATTATTTTCTCACATATTTTGCACAAAACACTTGTCAGGGATATGGGTCTGTAGTTTGAAGGTTCTGCTTTCCTTCCACTGTTATATATGGGACCACTTCAGCCCTTCTCCACTCATTGGGCACCGTACCTGTTGCTACTGAGCATCTAATGATGTCGTCTATTGGAACAATTAATTCATCTCTACATTTTTTAAAAATATACCCAGAACCTCCATCCGGTCCTACTGCTTTTCCTCTTCTAGTTCTCCCAGTAATTTATGGATCTCTTCTTTGTTTACCATAATCTCTTCCATATGAACTTCTATTTTATTCTCTTGTGGCGCAATAAAGATTGTTTCTTTGGTAAAGACTTGCTGGAATTTTCTATTTAATAACTCTGCCATACCTTTAGGGTCATTGACTTCCACATTCCCGTCTCTCAGTCTTTCTATTGTTTCTTTCGGTTTAGTCTTCCCATTTATAAATCTATAAAACAACTTGGGCTGTTCTTTGCATTTTTCCACAATATCCTTCTCAAATCCCTTTTCTTCTTCTTTCCTTATTTTCACATATTCATTTCTCGCCATTCTGAAGTCTTCTTTGTTTCTTTGATTCTTCCTTCTTTTTAGTCTTTTCCATGCTTTGTCCCTTTTTTCTTTTGCGTTTGCACATTTGGCATTAAACCAGTCCTTCCTACCCTTAACTTTGGGTCTGTATACGGGTACATATTTTTTGACACCAGTGTTATAGGCTTCCATAAAGATATCATACTTTTCTTGTACTTTATTTTTTCTCAGTAACTCATCCCATTCCACTTTCTCGTAAAACTTCCGAAGGTTTTCCATGTCTGTCTTAATATAGTTTAGCCTGTTTGATTTGTAGGATTCGTCCTCTTTAGTAACCTCCACTTCTGTATCAATCTCTATGGTTACATGATCACTCTTGCCCAGTGGACATCCATACCTTAGTTCATCCTTGATGTATATTCCTTTTGTTAGTACTAGGTCCAGTCTTGCCGGTTCATCGTCACTTCTATATCTTGTATGTTCATTCACTCTTTGTATCATAAGATTCTCCATCATCAATCTTAGGAATCTATCTCCCCATGCGTTATCTCCACTATTACTCTCGAATGTCTCCCAGTCAATCTCTTTACAATTGAAGTCACCAACTAGCATAACTTTTTTGTCTTCCTTTAGCATTTTGCTTAAACTCCGTATAGTGTCATTGATCATAGTGTCGTGCGCTTCCTTACACCATGAGTTTGTTCTAGGTGGTACATATGCGGTTATAATTGTCAACCTTTCCTTGTTTTAGGTTTCCACATTTACTTTCACAATTTCAGCTTTACCTTCCCCGTATTCTACCACTTTCACTGTTAACTCCTTTTTTGTCATTATCATCACTCCACCTCCCCCTTTGCCCATTCTATCTTTCCTCCATATATCATAGTTTTTATTTATCTCTAATTTAATAGCTTCGTTCAGTTTGGTTTCCGTTAAGCATACGATCATTGGTTCTTTCTCCTTTATGAAATCTTGCAGTTCCAATTTACTAGTTATTAATCCATCTACATTTGTATACATCACTCTTAAACATTTACTCTTATCTATCTTTTCTAACTTTGGTTCTTCTTTATCCTCTCTCTTGTGTACCACTTTCTGCCTCGGTCCCCTACTATTCTCCAAAAAAATATCTCCTTTTCTTCCACAGATCTTTCATTATTCTTCTCCTTCGCCTCTGCTAGTAGTTCGTTCCATTTCCTTCTTTCTTCTTCATTTCTATTTTTCTTTATGTATATATCCTTGCAATCTTCTGTTTCCTTTAATTTAGTTGTTCTGTACAAAATATCCTCAGCCGCCTTCTGTGATCTTAACTTTATTTATTTATTTATTTATTTATTTATTTATTTATTTTTTATTTTTTTTTTTGTGTGTGTGTGTGTGTAGGGGGGGGAGGTTTTGTGTGTGTGTGTGTGTGTGTGTAGGGGGGGGAGGTTTTGTGTGTGTGTGTGTGTGTGTGTGTGTGTGTGTGTGTGTAGGGGGGGGAGGTTTTGTGTGTGTGTGTGTGTGTGTGTTTCCTCCATTCTTTTCCTTCTCTTTCTTCTCCTCCTCTTCCTCCTCCTTCTCTATATTTTATTTTTTCCATTTCCTTCCTTCCTTTCTCTTCCCTTCCCTTCCTTCCCTTCCTTTCCTTTCCTTCTTTTCCTTCACTTCCCATCCTTCCATTTCCTTCCTTCCTTTCCCTTCCTTCCTTCCTTCTTTTCCCATCCCTTCCTTCCCTTCCTTTCTCTTCCCTTCTTTTCCTTCACTTCCTTCCCTTCCTTCTTTTCCCATCCTTCCCTTCCTTCCTTTCTCTTCCTTCTTTTCCCTTCACTTCCTTTCCTTTCCTTCTTTTCCCTTCCTTCCATCCTTCCATTTCCTTCCTTCCTTTCCCTTCCTTTTCCCTTCCTTTCCTTCCCTTCCCTTCCTTTCTTCCTTCTCCCTTCCTTTCCTTCCCTTCCTTCCTTCCTTATCCCTTCTTTTCCCATCACTTCCTTTCCTTCCTTCCTTCCCTTTCTACTACTAAATATTCTAACCCAATCTCAATCACATACTCCATCCCTTCCTTCCCTTCTTTTCCCATCACTTCCCTTCCTTCCCTTCCTTCCCTTTCTACTACTAAATATTCTAACCCAATCTCAATCACACACTCCATCCCTTCCTTCCCTTCCTTCTTTTCCCTTCCTTCCCTTCCTTCCGTTCCCTTCTTTTCCCATCACTTCCTTCCTTCTTTTCCCATCACTTCCTTCCCTTCCCTTCCTTCCTTTCTACTACTAAATATTCTAACCCAATCTCAATCACCTCCATCCCTTCCTTTCCCTTCTTTTCCTTCCTTCCCTTCCCTTCCCTTCTTTTCCCATCCCTTCCCTTCCCTTCCCTTCTTTTCCCATCACTTCCCTTCCCTTCCCTTTCTACTACTAAATATTCTAACCCAATCTCAATCACACACTCCATCCCTTCCCTTCCCTTCCCTTCTTTTCCCTTCCCTTCCCTTCCCTTCCGTTCCCTTCTTTTCCCATCACTTCCCTTCCCTTCCCTAGTGTTGCATGTGTTGTCAAGGGGGGGCTGGTGTTGTGTTTACTAGGACAGGTAGAGACAAACTGTGTGCTGTTTATATGGGGACAGGATATGATAGAGAGACAGTAAGTGATTCTAGTGTTGCATGTGTTGTCAAGGGGGGGCTGGTGTTGTGTTTACTAGGACAGGTAGAGACAAACTGTGTGCTGTTTATATGGGGACAGGATATGATAGAGACAGTAAGTGATTCTAGTGTTGCATGTGTTGTCAAGGGGGGGCTGGTGTTGTGTTTAGTAGGACGGGTAGAGACAAACACTCATGCTAACCAATCATCCTTCTCCTCCTCCTCCTCCTCCTCCTCCTCCTCCTCCTCCTCCTCCTTCTTCTTCTTCTCCTCAAATTCACTCATGCTAACCAACCCTCCTCCTCCTCCTCCTCCTCTTCCTCCTCCTCCTCCTCCTCCTCCTCCTCCTCCTCCTTCTCCTCTTCACCCCCTCCTCCTCTTATTCCTCTTCCTTCTCAAATTCACTCATGCTAACCAACCCTCCTCCTCCTCCTCCTCCTCCTCCCCCTCCTCTTTCTCCTCCTCCTCCTCCTCCTCTTCTTCCTCCTCCTCCTCCTCTCCACCCCCTCCTTCTCTTATTCCTCTTCCTTCTTCTCAAATTCACTCATGCTAACCAACAGTCCTCCTCCTCCTCCTCCTCCTCCTCCTCCTCCTCTTTCTCCTCCTCCTCCTCCTCTTCTTCCTCCTCCTCCTCCTCTCCACCCCCTCCTTCTCTTATTCCTCTTCCTTCTCAAATTCACTCATGCTAACCAACAGTCCTCCTCCTCCTCCTCCTCCTCCTCCTCCTCCTCCTCCTCCTCCTCCTCCTTCTCCTCTTCACCCCCTCCTCCTCTTATTCCTCTTTCTTCTTCTCAAATTCACTCATGCTAACCAACCCTCCTCCTCCTCATCCTCCTCCTCCTCCTCCTCTTTCTCCTCCTCCTCTTCCTCCTCCTCCTTTTCCTCCTCCTCCTCCTCCTCCTCCTCCTCTCCACCCACTCCATCTCTTATTCCTCTTCCTTCTCAAATTCACTCATGCTAACCAACCATCCTCCTCCTCCTCCTCTTCCTCCTCCTCCTCCTCCTCCTCCTCCTCCTCCTCCTCCTCCTCCTCCTCCTCTTCCTCCTCCTCCTCCTCCTCCTCTTCCTCCCCCGCCACAGGGTCAGAAGGTCAAGGAACGCCCCATTGCCAGCACCTTCTACGCACCCTTCGACCTTTACGAGCGAGGCAAGTTCGACGAGATCCTTGAGGGGATGGTCAGCTCCCACGCCCAGAACGAGGACATGGCCATTTCCGAAGCCATGACCAGCAAGATGTTCGAGGACGCTAAGACTGGTGGGTATGGGGGTATGGTGGGGGTGGGTATATAGGGGATTTTTATATTTTTTTGTTCTTCATTTTATTTGAATTATTATTATTTTATTTTTATTGTGTGTATTTAGTGTGATGTGTACGTGTGTCTGTGTTTCTTTCTCCTCCTCCTCCTCCTCCTCCTCCTCCTCTTCTTCCTCTTCTTCCTTTTCTGCATCATCTTCTTCTTCTTGTTCTTCCTCCTCCTCTTTTTCTTCTTGTTCTTGTTCTTCTTCTTTCTCTTCCTCCTCCTCCTCCTCCTCCTCCTCCTCCTCCTCCTCCTCCTCCTCTTCTTCCTCTTCTTCCTTTTCTGCATCACCTTCTTGTTCTTCCTCCTCCTCTTTTTCTTCTTGTTCTTGTTCTTCTTCTTTCTCTTCCTCCTCCTCCTCCTCCTCCTCCTCTTTTGCTTTATCTTCTGCATCTTTTTCCTCTTTGCTTTCCTCCTCCTCCTCCTCTTCTTCTCTCCTCTTCCTCCTCCTCTTCTTTGTCCTTGTCTCCTCCTCTGTGTGTGTGTGTGTGTGTGTGTGTGTGTGTGTGTGTGTGTGTGTGTGTGTGTATTACCTATTGCTGGTCATATATCTCTTTCTATCTTTCAGTGTCTATCTATCTATCTATCAGGTGTTGGCCTGGACCTGGCGGCACAGATCCTGCAGCAGGGGCGTGACCACGGCATCGCTGGATACAACCGCTGGAGGCACCTCTGCGGCCTCCCAGCTGCCTCCTTCCAAGGCCTGAGTGACGTCGTTGCCCGGAAAACATCAAGAAACTACAAGGGATTTATAAGTAAGGAAGCCTTGTATTGGTAGCTTCAGTTTGCTTGTTGGGAAATGCCTATGTTGTTCTGCACTAGAGAATGTCCCTGAAGCCGAAAGCAGTGTTTGTAGTGTGTTCCGGCTAGTCTGTGTCTGTCCAAGGTTAACGTTAGCTGTCAGACCGTTATGTAAGGTCTTCAGTTCTTATGGATTTAATATGATAGCAAGGAGGTAGTGGGTTAGGTCAGGTCTGTCCCAGGTTAATGTTAGCTGTCAGACCGTTATGTACAGTCTTAAGTTCTTATGGATTTAATATGATAGCAAGGAGGTAGTGGGTTAGGTCAGGTCTGTCCTAGGTTAATGTTAGCTGCCTCCTGAAAGCTGTCTCCTTCCAAGACCTCAGTGATGTCGTTGCCCTGGAAAACACCAAGAAACTACAAGGGATTTATAACTAAGGAAGCCTTGTATCAAAGCCTTAAGTCTGTGATCTTAACCCCCATACATTTCTCTGTTAACACAATTTCTTATATATTTTTTAGCCCTGAGAATACAAGATGCCTTTCCCTTCAAGATGGAGACATTGGGAAAGGCCTTTGTTATCCTGCACTAGACTAACAATGCCTTGCAAATACTACTACAACCTCTACTAACAATGTGGTAACTCTCATCCATCTCCCAGGCATGTGGATGATGTGGATCTCTTCACCGGTGGACTCGCGGAAAAGCCAAACTGTGGAGCGCTGGTCGGGCCCACGTTTGGCTGTTTGATTGGTCGCCAGTTCCACCACCTGAGGCGAGGCGATCGTTACTGGTATGAGGACGACATCCCGCCCTCCTCATTCACTAAGGGTACGCGTGTGTGTGTGTGTGTGTGTGTGTAGATTAGTAAGTAAATATTTATTGCTATCAAAACATCATATACATAGATACAAACAAAAACATCGTAAATTAAGCATCGGTCTGTGTGTGTGTGTGTGTGTGTGTGTGTGTGTGTGTGTGTGTGTGTGTGTGTGTTTAGAGAAGTGTTTAACCCGGTAACAGCGGGTACCATGTTTCTTAATGGTCCTTCTAAGCAAGAAAAA
>NW_026110784.1:70000-102500 GCF_024679095.1 Eriocheir sinensis
CGTCTTTCCCCCTCCATCCCACAGGTCAGGCAGCATAAGGGCACGAAAAACACGCGCAGCTGACCGCCAGCTGAAGGACTACTGAATCCGGGTCACCAAGCAACGTCCATGACCTGATGGAAGTGTTGGCAAACATTGACGTGAGCGACATCATGGAAATCCCCAGTGTGTTTGAGTGTGACGACCAGACCTGCCTTGCGACCATACACCACGATTCCGTACGGCGACAGGATGGTGCAATAACCTGAATTTCCCGTCCTTCGGCAAGTCATTCCGGGCCAAGAGTCGTCTGTTGAGGCCCTCCTATGAAGGTGGTGTGTGTGTGTGTGTGTGTGTGTGTGTGTGTGTGTGTGAGGGGGGGTTGTGTCTGTGTGTGTGTGCGTCTGTGTGTGTGTTAAGTTAGATGAGGACTACGTAATATCAATTCTGTGTGTGTGTGTGTGTGTGTGTGTGTGTGTGTGTGTGTGTGTGTGTGTGTGTGTGTGTGTGCGTCTGTGTGTGTGTTAAGTTAGATGAGGACTGCGTAATATCAATTCTGTGTGTGTGTGTGTGTGTGTGTGTGTGAGGGAGGGTGGGTTGTGTCTGTGTGTGTCTGCGTCTGTGTGTGTGTGTTAAGTTAGATGAGGATTACGTAAGAGAAGAGAAGAGAAGGGAAGGGAAGGGAAGAGAAGAGAAGGGAAAGAAAATGAGAGAGAGAGAGAGAGAGAGAGAGAGAGAGAGAATGCATGTATGTGTATATGTATAGACAAACAAATTATAACCACCACTACTACTACTACTACTACTAATACTACTACTACTACCACCATTACTACTACTACTACTACTACTACTAATACTACTACTACTACCACCATTACTACTACTACTACCATTACTACTACTACTACAACTACTACCATTACTACAACAACTATCCCCCCATTTCCAGGCCTATCTAAGCCACTACTACTACTACTACTACTACTACTACTACTACTATTAACCCCACTATTCTACCTCCATTTCCAGGGCTATCAAAACCCCGAGCTACGTCAATCACAGGTCAGCCGCTTCCCTCCCCTCGGCTAATCTCTACGAACATGCACAACGATGTCTCGGCTCCTCATGTTCGCTACACCCTCATGGTCATGCAATGGGGGCAGCTTATCGACCATGACATCATCTTCACGCCCATCAACAAAGGTATGTGTGTGTGTGTGTGTGTGTGTGTGTGTGTGTGTGTGTGTGTGTGTGTGTGTGTGTGTGTGTAAGTAATGGTTTATTGCTAACATTTTAAGTTTTCCAATTGCATAACTTAAATACCTTGGCTATATCTATGTCTCTCTGTTTTATATATATCTGACCTCTCTCTCTCCCTCTCTCTCTCTCTCTCTCTCTCTCTCTCTCTCTCTCTCTCTCTCTCTCTCTCTCTCTCTCTCTCTCTCTGCAGGGTTCCAGGACTCCATTCTTGACTGCCGGCGCTGTGACTCACCCCAGACGGTTCACCCCAAGTGCTTCCCTTCCCTCCAAAGACCCGTTCTTTCCACCAGTCAATATCTCCTCTGGGCAGCCTTTCTGTATCCCTCTGACGCGCTCCATGCCGGGACAGCTGACTCTAGGTATGTGTGTGTGTGTGTGTGTGTGTGTGTGTGTGTGTGTGTGTGTGTGTACCTAACTTACCCCAACTTAACTTAACCATTATCTAAGTTGGTCTTCAAATAAAAAATCGTATGTGTATTTGCGTGCGCACGCGTGTGTGTGTGTGTGTGTGTGTGTGTGTGTGTGTGTGTGTGTGTGTGTGTGTGTGTACCTAACTTACCCTAACTTAACCATTATCTAAGTTGGTCTTGAAATAAAAAATTGTATGTGTATGTGTGTGTGCGCGCGTGTGTGTGTGTGTGTGTATTTACCTAGTTGTATTTACCTAGTTGTAGTTTTACAGGGCCTGGGCATTATGCTCGTGTGGTCCCGTCTCCGTGTCTGCATTTATCCAACTTATCTTTAAAGCTTTGCACACTCCTCGCTGATACTATATCCTCGCTCAGACTGTTCCAAACCTCTACATTTCTTTGCGGGAAGCTATACTTCTTTGTGTCTCTCAAGCATCTCCCCTTTCCCAATTTTTTACTGTGTCCTCTTGTATTTCTGCTTATGTTTCCTTCTGTTAGTAGCAGTTCTTCATTATCTACTTCATCTATTTTGTTTAATAATTTATAAATTTGGATTAGGTCTCCCCTTTCTCTTCTTTGTTCCAGTGTTGTTAAGTTCATTTCCTTTAATCTTTCCTCGTATATTAATCCCTCCAACTCTGGGACCATTTTTGATGCCATCCTCTGTATTCTTTCTAGTTTCTTTATATGCTTCTTCTTATGGGGGGACCACACTACCTCTGCATATTCTAATTGTGGTCTAATCATGGTAGTGATTAGCCTTCTCATCATGTCCTTGTCCATGTAGCTAAATGCTACTCCAATATTTCTCACCAAGTTATATGTGTCTCTAAAGATCCGATTTATATGACTCTCTGGTTGATTATCATCCCTCATCACTACTCCCAGGTCTCTCTCTTCATGCACTTTTTTTAATGTTTCACCATTTCCCATTTTGTATATCCAGATTGGTCTTGTTTCACTTTTACCCATTTCCATAACATGACATTTTTTCACATTAAATTCCATCTCCCAATCCATACTCCATTTCCAAATTTTGTATAGGTCTTCTTGCAATATTTCACAATCTTCTTTGTTTCTTATATGTTTTTGTAATTTAGCGTCGTCAGCAAACAGGTTTATGTAGCTATTAACTCCTTCAGCCATGTCATTTACATATACCAGGAAGATTATCGGTGCTAATACTGAACCCTGTGGTACTCCACTTTCTACATTTCTCCATTCTGATTTTATGTCCTTGACCACAGTTCTCATCTCCCTTCCCATTAGGTAGCTTGCCATCCATTTTTTCATATTTCCTTTCAATCCTCCTTTATTTTCCAGTTTCCATAATAGTCTTGTATGTGGAACTTTGTCAAAGGCCTTTTCAAATCTAGATAAATACAATCAACCCATCCATCCCTTTCCTGAGTTCTGTCTGTCACTCTTGAGTAAAACTGAGTAAGTTTGTAACACATGATCGGCCCTTTTGAAATCCATATTGTTTGCTGGTAATTAACTTATGCTCTTCTAGAAATTTAGTCCACTGCTTCTTTATTATTTTCTCACATATTTTGCACAAAACACTTGTCAGGGATATGGGTCTGTAGTTTGAAGGTTCATCTTTCCTTCCACTTTTATATATGGGGACCACTTCAGCCCTTCTCCACTCATTGGGCACCGTACCTGTTGCTACTGAGCATCTAATGATGTCGTATATTGGAACAATTAATTCATCTCTACATTTTTTTTAAATATACCCAGAAACTCCATCCGGTCCTACTGCTTTTCCATCTTCTAGTTCTCCCAGTAATTTATGGATCTCTTCTTTGTTTACCATAATCTCTTCCATATGAACTTCTATTTTATTCTCTTGTGGCGCAATAAAGATTGTTTCTTTGGTAAAGACTTGCTGGAATTTTCTATTTAATAACTCTGCCATACCTTTAGGGTCATTGACTTCCACATTCCCGTCTCTCAGTCTTTCTGTTGTTTCTTTCGGTTTAGTCTTCCCATTTATAAATCTGTAAAACAACTTGGGGTGTTCTTTGCATTTTTCCACAATATCCTTCTCATATCCCTTTTCTTCTTCTTTCCTTATTTTCACATATTCATTTCTCGCCATTCTGAGGTCTTCTTTGTTTCTTTGATTGTTCGTTCGTTTTAGTCTTTTCCATGCTTTGTCCCTTTTTTCTTTTGCATTTGCACATTTGGCATTAAACCAGTCCTTCCTACCCTTAACTTTGGGTCTGTATACGGGTACATATTTTTTGACACCAGTGTTATAGGCTTCCATAAAGATATCATACTTTTCTTGTACTTTATTTTTTCTCAGTAACTCATCCCATTCCACTTTCTTGTAAAACTTCCGAAGGTTTTCCATGTCTGTCTTAATATAGTTTAGCCTGTTTGATTTGTAGGATTCGTCCTCTTTAGTAACCTCCACTTCTGTATCAATCTCTGTGGTTACATGATCACTCTTGCCCAGTGGACATCCATACCTTAGTTCATCCTTGATGTATATTCCTTTTGTTAGTACTAGGTCCAGTCTTGCCGGTTCATCGTCACTTCTATATCTTGTATGTTCATTCACTCTTTGTATCATAAGATTCTCCATCATCAATCTTAGGAATCTATCTCCCCATGCGTTATCTCCACTATTACTCTCGAATGTCTCCCAGTCAATCTCTTTACAATTGAAGTCACCAACTAGCATAACTTTTTTGTCTTCCTTTAGCATTTTGCTTAAACTCCGTATAGTGTCATTGATCATAGTGTCGTGCTCTTCCTTGCACCAAGAGTTTGTTCTAGGTGGTACATATGTGGTTATAATTGTCAACCTTTCCTTGTTTTAGGTTTCCACATTTACTTTCACAATTTCAGCTTTACCTTCCCCGTATTCTACCACTTTCACTGTTAACTCCTTTTTTGTCATTATCATCACTCCACCTCCCCCTTTGCCCATTCTATCTTTCCTCCATATATCATAGTTTTTATTTATCTCTAATTTAATAGCTTCGTTCAGTTTGGTTTCCGTTAAGCATACGATCATTGGTTCTTTCTCCTTTATGAAATCTTGCAGTTCCAATTTACTAGTTATTAATCCATCTACATTTGTATACATCACTCTTAAACATTTACTCTTATCTATCTTTTCTAACTTTGGTTCTTCTTTATCCTCTCTTGTGTACCACTTTCTGACTCGGTCCCCTACTATTCTCCAAAAAAATATCTCCTTTTCTTCCACAGATCTTTCATTATTCTTCTCCTTCGCCTCTGCTAGTAGTTCGTTCCATTTCCTTCTTTCTTCTTCATTTCTATTTTTCTTTATGTATATATCCTTGCAATCTTCTGTTTCCTTTAATTTGGTTGTTCTCATGTTCTGTACAAAATATCCTCAGCCGCCTTCTGTGATCTTAACTTTATTTTTATTGGCCTGGTCTTTCCTTCTGTGTAAGGACCCATCCTGTGGATTTCCTCCACCTCTTCCTCAATACTTTGTTGCTCGTCATCATTTAAATTTTTTAGTAGGTCCTTAATTGATTTCAATTCCTCTTTATCTCTTTTGGGCTTATATGTGATCGTCTTTTCCTGCAAACCAAATACTATCACACTCTTCTTCTTGTCTGCAACTTCCCTGACTAGTTCTTCATTTTTCTTTATTACCTTAACCACTTCCTTTTCTACATCTTCCTTATCTTCTTTCATTTGTTGCTCGATTACCTCTCTAAGATTCACGTTTGCTTTCTCACTCTCCACTTTCCAGGTCTTCATTTCACCCAATACCTCCTCCCTGACTCTTTTCTCCTCCTGGGTGACTAATTTCTTTAAACTTTCATTTTCCTTTATAACCTCTCCCAGTCCATCTTTCATCGACTTTTCATATTCTGCCACTTTTCCCTTCAACTCTTCATTCTCTTTGATCAGTTGCTTCTCCCGTTCCTCCAATCCCCGAACCCTAGCTTTAAGGTCTCTATGGAATTCCCTATTCTGGGATTCTTCCATCTCTCTGTTTTTTATCATTCCGATCCACTTGTCCAGTTTTCTTTCCAGCATTAACATTCGTTTGTAAATAGTTGTCTCTCGGCTGGCGAAGCCAGAGAATGCCCTATTTTGTTCAGTTTCTTCATCACTGCTTCCGTACCTTCCTTCTGCACCTCGTAACGGTGTTGACCACGTTAACTGCTCCTCCTCTCTGCTCATCATTCCGGAATTCACTTATTGGAGACGGGAACCGACACTTAATGCCTTCCAGACCCCATGTAAACACAACAACGATAGGCGATCAGCTGATCGCGGCACAGGGAGCGGGGCAGGAGCGGAGCGGCCGACGTGTTGTTCCTTCTGTGTGTGTGTGTGTGTGTACCTAACTTACCCTAACTTAGCTTAACCATTACCTAAGTTGGTCTTGAAATCATAAATCGTATGTGTATGTGTGTGTGTGTGTGTGTGTGTGTGTGTGTGTGTGTGTGTGTGTTTACATTGTTTTCTTTTTATAATTATCTTCTCTCTCTCTCTCTCTCTCTCTCTCTCTCTCTCTCTCTCTCTCTCTCTCTCTCTCTCTCTCTCTCTCTCTCTCTCTCTCTCGACCTTTCTTGACCCAGGTTACCGAGAGCAGATGAACCAGGTCACTGCATTTGTGGACGCCTCACACACCTATGGCTCAGACAAGTGTGAACAGAGACAGCTGAGAATGATAACGGTGAGGGTTTGTTATTGTTATTGTTATTGTTATTATTATTACTATTATTATTATTAGTAGTAGTAGTAGTAGTAGTAGTATTGTTGTTGTTATTATGGAAGGGAAGGAAAGGAGAGAGAGATGGAGGGTAATGAGAGAGAGAGAGAGAGAGAGAGAGAGAGAGAGAGAGAGAGAGAGAGAGAGAGAGAGACTAATATCACCATTGTCACTCTACAGGATGGCAAGCTGCGTGGCACTCCTAACCCCTTGAGAGGCAAGCTGCTGCTGCCCACTGAGCAGGAGAATCATGAGTGCCAGGCACCATCAGGAAGGTGTTTCATAGGAGGTAGGTCCCCAGAGAGTGCCATACACACCCTGGCAATACACAACACCATTGGCACTATAGAACACCCTGATACTACACACTGCATCTTGGCACTATATACAACAGCTTGGCACTACACACCACCCTTGGCACTATAGAACAGCCTGGCACTATATACAACAGCTTGGCACTACACACGACCCTTGGCACTATAGAACAGCCTGGCACTATATACAACAGCTTGGCACTACACACCACCCTTGGTACTATAGAACATCTTGGCACTATATACAACAGCTTGGCACTACACACCACCCTTGGCACTATAGAACAGCCTGGCACTATATACAACAGCTTGGCACTACACACCACCCTTGGCACTATAGAACAGCCTGGCACTATATACAACAGCTTGGCACTACACACGACCCTTGGTACTATAGAACAGCCTGGCACTATATACAACAGCTTGGCACTACACACGACCCTTGGCACTATAGAACATCTTGGCACTATATACAACAGCTTGGCACTACACACGACCCTTGGCACTATAGAACATCTTGGCACTATATACAACAGCTTGGCACTACACACGACCCTTGGCACTATAGAACATCTTGGCACTATATAAAACAGCTTGGCACTACACACCACCCTTGGCACTATAGAACAGCCTGGCACTATATACAACAGCTTGGCACTACACACGACCCTTGGTACTATAGAACAGCCTGGCACTATACAGAACACCCTTGGCACTATAGAACAGCCTGGCACTATACAGAACACCCTTGGCACTATAGAACAGCCTGGCACTATACAGAACACCCTTGGCACTACACACGACCCTTGGCACTATAGAACAGCCTGGCACTATACAGAACACCCTTGGCACTACACACGACCCTTGGCACTATAGAACAGCCTGGCACTATACAGAACACCCTTGGCACTACACACGACCCTTGGTACTATAGAACAGCCTGGCACTATACAGAACACCCTTGGCACTATAGAACAGCCTGGCACTATACAGAACACCCTTGGCACTACACACGACCCTTGGCACTATAGAACAGCCTGGCACTATACAGAACACCCTTGGCACTACACTCGACCCTTGGCACTATACACAGAACACCCTTTTCTTCCTCTTAATTATTTTTCTTCTTCTAATTATTTTTCTTGTCCTTTTTCTTCTTCTAATTATTTTCTTCTTTTTCTTCCTTTAATTCTTTTCTTCTTCTTTTTCTTCCTCTAATTCTTTTTCTTCTTTTTCTTCCTCTAATTCTTCTTCTTCTTCTTTTTCTTCCTCTAATTCTTTTTCTTCTTCTTTTTCTTCCTCTAATTCTTTTTCTTCTTCTTTTTCTTCCTCTAATTCTTCTTCTTCTTTTTCTTCCTCTAATTCTTCTTCTTCTTTTTCTTCCTCTAATTCTTTTTCTTCTTCTTTTTCTTCCTCTAATTCTTCTTCTTTTTCTTCCTCTAATTCTTTTTCTTGTCCTTTTTCTTCCTCTAATTCTTCTTCTTCTTCCTTTTCTTCCTCTAATTCTTTTTCTTCTTTTTTCTTTTTCTAATTATTTTTCTTCTTCTTTTTCTTCCTCTAATCATTTTTCTTCTTTTTCTTCCTCTAATTCTTTTTCTTCTTTTTCTTCCTCTAATTCTTTTTCTTCTTTTTCTTCCTCTAATTATTTTTCTTCTTTTTCTTCCTCTAATTATTTTTCTTCTTCTTTTTCTTCCTCTAATTCTTTTTCTTCTTCTTTTTCTTCTTCTAATTCTTTTTCTTCTTCTTTTTCTTCTTCTAATTCTTTTTCTTCTTTTTCTTCCTCTAATTCTTTTCTTCTTTTTCTTCCTCTAATTCTTTTTCTTCTTCTTTTTCTTCCTCTAATTCTTTTCCTTCTTCTTTTTCTTCCTCTTATTCTTTTCTTCTTTTTTCTTCCTCTAATTCTTTTTCTTCTTCTTTTTCTTCTTCTAATTATTTTTCTTCTTTTCCTTCCTCTAATTCTTCTTTTTCTTGTCTTTTTTCTTCTTCTAATTGTTTTTCTTCTTCTTTTTTCTACCTCTAATTATTTTCTTCTTCTTTTTGTTCCTCTAATTTTTTTCTTCTTCTTTTTTCTTCTTTTAATTATCTTTCTTTTTTTCTTCCTCTAATTATTTTTCTTCTTTTGCTTCCTCTAATTCTTTTCTTCTTCCTTTTTTCTTCTTTGGTTTTTTCTTCTTTTTCTTCCTCTAATTCTTCTTCTTTTTCTTTTTCTTCCTCTAATTCTTTTTCTTGTCCTTTTTCTTCCTCTAATTCTTTTTCTTGTCCTTTTTCTTCCTCTAATTCTTCTTCTTTTTCTTCCTCTAATTCTTTTTTGTGTCCTTTTTCTTCCTCTAATTCTTCTTCTTCTTTTTCTTCTTCTAATTCTTTTTCTTCTTCTTTTTCTTTTTCTTCCTCTAATATTTTTTTTATCTTCCTCTAATTATTTTTTCTTCTTTTTCTTCCTCTAATTCTTTTTCTTCTTCCTTTTTCTTCTTCTAATTATTTTTCTTCTTCTTTTTCTTCTTCTAATTATTTTTCTTCTTTTTCTTCCTTTAACTTTTTTTCTCCTTTTTCTTCCTCTAATTCTTTTTCTTCTTTTTTCTTTCTCTAATTCTTATTTTTCTTGGCCTTTCCTTCATCTAATTATTTTTCTTCTTTTTCTTCCTCTAATTATTTTCTTCTTCCTTTTCTTCCTCTAATTCTTTTTCTTCTTCTAAGTATTTTTTTTCTTTCTTCCTCTAATTATTTTTCTTCTTTTTCTTCCTTTAACTCTTTTCTTCCTCTAATTCTTTTTCTTCTTCTTTTTCTTTCCCTAATTCTTCTTTTTCTTCCTTTTTTTCCTCTAATTCTTCTTCCTTTTTTTCCTCTAATTCTTCATCTTCTTTTTAATCCAATCTTTATTTTTCTTGTTGTACTTTTTCTCCCAGGCGACACTCGGCCTCTGAGCAGCCAGGTCTCACCGCGCTTCACACCCTCATGATGCGTGAGCACAACCGCGTCGCTGGGGAGGTCAAGCGCCTCAACAAGCACTGGAGCGACGAGCAGCTCTTCCAGAACGCTCGGCGGATCGTGACGGCCATCAACCAACATGTGACGTACAATGAGTGGCTGCCGAGAGTCCTGGGATGGAACGCAGTCAACCTGTATGGCCCTAACCTGCTGCCAGAGGGACACTATGAAGGTGAGAGCCTCTAGGGTGCCACTAAGGGTTGTAGGGCACTATGTTCAAGGGGCACTAAGCTTAAGAGGCACTGGGCTTGATGGCTAACTAGTGCTACGTAAAGCTTGAGGGTGACTTGCGCTCTTTGAAATAAAACTCTGACCTCCTTATGACGTAAAATACACCTCAAATACATGATAGACACCCATGATAGTTATAATGAAGTGTTGTTTTGGTTACACACAATAGCTAACCCAGAGAGTGCAGATTTAAATGCTTAATTAACCCTAGAACCCCATCGCTGTTTTTGAGGAACATGAACCACATCGCCGGGAGAATTTTACCCGGTTTTGAAAAATAAAAAAAAATAGTAGTTTTCAATTAAGGTTTATTACAAGTTTTACAGTGAAAAAGGAACTCTTAAACTATAGATTATAAACTTATAAACTTAAATTGTACTTTATTTTAATATTGATATTGACCTTAATAAGGAATAACCTAAATTTGACTAAATTTGAAAAAGTGTTTAGAAAAAAATTTCCAAAAAAAAAGTACTGCAGCTGGTGACTTCTCCTTTGGTACACTAGTTACTAGGTAGTTGGCCCCTCGCCTCAGTCAGTTGCAGCCCACTACTGCCACAGGTAACTGTATGGGATGCACGCGAAAAGTGGCTATATTTTTTTTGTGATTTATATATATATATATATATATATATATATATATATATATATATATATATATATATTTTTTCCAGAGCTGATAATGACTTTTTTCAACATGGAATGATGAAATACAATAAAAAACAGGTGGAACATCAGCCTCCTGGAGGCCTCTTCCCCTCCGTACACCCCTGGCAGGGGTGGCAGCAGCAGCAGCAGCGGAAGTTGCAGGGGCAGGAGCAGCAGCAGAGGTACTGGCAGCAGGGACAGCAGCAGAGGTTGTGGCAGGATCAGCAGCAGTAGAGATAGTGGCAGGGTCAGCAGGGACAGCAGCAGAGGTACTGGCAGCAGGGATAGCAGCAGAGGTTGTGGCAGAGGCACGACCTTTTCTTGGTGTGGACGTGAACATTCTCCTTATCTTCCTTCTCTGAAGATCTTCCCCTTCACTATCACTTTCCGAGTCAGTCTCTGGCACATACTCTCGATCTTCATCACTATCATAGAGAGTTTGTGCCTCTAAATTGTCTTCCACATCACTTTCAATATCTCTAAATTCTTCCAGGTCATCAACACACTCACTATCTGAGCTATCATTTACTGAGAGGAAACCAGATTTGTTCATCGTCTCCACAAGTTCCTCCTCAGTCAGCACTTTGCCTCGGGCAGCCATATTTTCTGTTTATCTGTAATAATTACTAAATATCTGAAAAGAAACACACGTAAGATATCACTAATAGTTACAGGTAAACACATCGTCGGGAGAATTTCACCCGGGTAAAATGTCTAACGTTCACCACATCGTCGGGAGAAATTCTCCCGAAATAACGGTTTTCCCCTCGCCGTGGAAAATTCCAGGCGCGGAGCCGGAGCGCACACCCACCCTTCACGATGTCTCACACAACACTGCGGGTACACAGGCGGCCAGCTGGTTCCCGCGCTTTCTTCATATTGAACTACGTGGTAACCTAGGAGAGTCGGGAGAAAATCACCCGGCAATGTGGTTCTTAAGTCTGTCCTCGTATGGCAAGTTGTTCATCCTCCTCTGTTCAGATTCTAACACAGCTCACTCTCTCCTTCTCTTCCATCTCCCCTCGGCAGGTTACGACGCATATTGCAACCCTACGGTCCTCAACGAGTGTGGAATAGCCTTCCGCTTCGGCCACTCCCTGCCGAAGCCTTCCCTGGAGCGGATGGATGGAATCTTCGCCAAGCAGGACCCTCCCGTCAAGCTGAGCGAGCACTTCTTCAACCCAGACTTGCTCTACCAGCCTGGAATGCTCGACGAAATTATCCGAGGGCTCACAACTGTCTCCATGGAAACGCTTGACTAGCTCTTGACGGATGAAACATGGAAACATGGAAACGCAGGCAACAGAAAGCCTATTGGCTCATTACGAGGTTGCCCGCTTTGGTGATTTAATCTGCTCGACAGCCTGGGGCCTGGGGAGCAGATGAAAGCACCTCGACATTGAGGAGTAGATGAAAGCACCTCGATATTGAGGAGCAGATGAAAGCAACTCAATATTCAGTTTACTCCCGACGCAGCGAAGTGACGGTCGATTCTATATTTGAAGGAGTTGATAGTATTCGCATTTACTACTTCTGAAGGAAGATTGTTCCAGTGACGGATGACTCGGTTTGAAAAGAAACTCCTTCCGATGTCTGTGTTACATCGCTTAGACTGAATGGGTAAACCGTTATTTCTAGTTCTTAGGTTGGTTTGCAATTCAAAGAAATTGGAGTAATCGACGTTATTGAATTTTTTCAGATACTTGAAGACTTGAATCATATCTCCTCGTAGGCGTCTTTTCTCTAATGTAAAGAGATTGAGTCGCTTGAGTCGTTCCTCGTACGGTTGAGCCCTTAAGGTTGGTATCATTTTCGTGGCGCGTCGCTGAATCCTTTCCAGTAAATCAATGTCCTTTCTGTAATTAGGAGACCAGAACTGTACTGCATACTCGAGGTGCGGTCTTACCATGGAATTATACAAGGATAGCATCACGTCTGGCGTTTTACACTCGAAGTTCCTCGCTATGAACCCGAGCATAGTGTTGGCTTTGTTGTATGCTTTTTTACAGTGATTCGCGTGTTTCAGGTCACTGCTGATAGTGACTCCAAGATCCTTTTCCTCCTGCATCGCTTGCAGAGGTCTCCCATTCATGATGTATGTGTGGTTACTATTTCTGGACCCAATGTGCATGACTTTGCATTTGTCAACATTAAAAGACATTTGCCATTTTCCGACCATTCGATAATGTGATTGAGGTCTTTCTGAATGATTTCGCAGTCGGTCTTTGTGAGGGCCTTTCCCCCCACCTTAGTGTCATCAGCAAATTTCGATATTGTGGATTTCAGTCCTGCTTCGAGGTCGTTGATATATATGATGAAGAGAATGGGTCCCAGCACTGACCCTTGAGGCACTCCACTAGTGACTGGAAGCCAATCGGAAGGCTGTCCGTTGAGTAGTACTCGTTGTTTTCTGTCGGTGAGCCAATCTCTTATCCACGCGATCAGATTGGCTCAATGCCCACTCGAGTGCAGTTTCTTAAGGAGTCTCTCGTGCGGTACTTTGTCGAAGGCTTTCTGAAAGTCCAGGTATATAACATCACTGGGGATGTGGGCATCCCAGTTCTTATATATACCTTGGAAGAAGTCTAATAAATTCGTTAGGCAGGAGCGCTTGTTTCTGAAGCCATGCTGGGTGTCGGAGATTACATTATTGTCTTCTAGAAACTTAACAAGTTTGTCTCTAATAATCTTTTCAGTATTTTCCTGCCACTGATGTCAAACTTATGGGCCTGTAGTTTAATGCAACGCTTTTGTCTCCTTTTTGAAAATTGGTGTTACGTTCGCCATCTTCCAGTCTTCCGGGACCTTTTTCAATTGAACAGACTGGTTGAATATGTTAGTGAGTGGCTGAAGTATTTGTTGTTTAAGCTCTTTTAATAGCCGCGGGGACAAACCGTCAGGTCCTGTTGACTTGTTTGTGTCGAGTTTATCCAAATACTCTTTCACTTCTTGGTCGCATATTGAGTCAATTTTCAGGGCGTGATTCCCCTCGGCAGGTCAGGGTTCTCAGGCATGGTTTCGATGTTTTCGACTGTGAATACGGATGCGAAGTTACTGTTGAGGATTCTGGCCATCTGTTTACTGTCCTGAGTTGCAGCTCCAGTCTCGTCTGTCAGGGGACCAATATTGGATTTTACTTTCTTTTCGATCTGATGTATGTGAAGAATTTTTTGAGTTTGTCTTGATGTCACGCGCTATTTGTTTTCGTAGTTGCGTTTACTACTCGAATAAGGGTGCGACAAGCTCTGAGGCTGTTGTGGTACTGAGAACGGGCTTCGGCCGTGTCATTCTCTTTCATTAGGTTATAATTCCTTTTTTAAGTTTACCGCCCTTTTATTTCTCTGGTCATCCACGGTGGATCTACGGCACCATTTACTCGCCTGGGTGTCGTCGGCACTGTAGCCTTTTCTACTCCCAAAAGCTTATCTTTGAAGTTGTTCCACACGTTGTTGATTGTATTGTCGGTTAGGTGAAGTTGGTCTCAGGTCGCAGAGGGAAGCAGCTCACGGGCTAGGTTGAAATTTGCTTTTTTGTAGTCGGGTATCACTGACGGATTGTCTACGAGTTTGTGACTTATGTTGACATTGAAACGGATTAAGTGGTGATCGCAACCGTTAATTTTTTCACCAACTTCACAGTCGCGAATGAGGTGAGGGTCGCTTACTAATACCAGATCCAGCAGATTGTTTTCTCTTGTTGGTTGAGTTACAACTTGAGTGAGGAACGAATCCTCCACCATTTCTATAAGCCTGTTACCCTCTTGATCTCCAGTCAATTGTCCCCAGTCAATGTTAGGGCAATTAAAGTCCCCAATTATTATTGCTTCTTTACTTTGTGTTAGAGAGTGAAGCTCTTCGTACAGGGCAGTGTCATCGGCTGCCTGTTGTTTTGGAGGCCTGTATACGGTCGCAAGTGTTAGTTTCTTATTATTCGCAGTTATTTCCACATAGACGGAGTCGTAATTCTCTGCGTCCTGTTTGTCTATTTTTATGGCAGGGAGCGTACTTTTTACGTAGCAAATTACTCCTCCTCCTTTCTTGTGCATTCGATTTTTTTGGAAGTTTTCGTACCCGGGAAATGACAGTTCAGATACTAGATGTGCAGAGTTGGCCCAAGTCTCTGTGATGGCTACCACATCTGGTTTCTCAGTTGCAATATACGCCCTAATTTCGTCCTTTTTGGGTAATAGACTGCGTGCATTTGTGTACAAAATGGAAATGTGACTACTGGTTTGGCCGCGTCGTGTTGAATGAGTTCGCTTGTCGGAGGCGTCGTTGGTTACACAGTTTCTTGCAAGCCGCATCGACGCTACGGTTCGGTTGATCAAGGGTTGCCTTTGCCTTGCCCTCGCCTCCAGTTTTTTGAATAGCTTTTCGAGAAGCTTTCAACTGCATCGTTCAGGAGCCTTCCTAGCCGCGCCGAACCAACCTCGTTCAAGTGGAGTCCGTCCTCCCAAAACAAATCTGGGCGCTGGTTGAAGTGATGCCATGCGTTCATGAACCCTACGCCTTCATCGTTACATAACTGCTTTAGACTAGTGTTGACGCCGTACGCTTTACTGTTGTTGTATCCGGCGAACGTATTGACTCTCGGTAGAATTCCAGAGACGATGATGTGAGGGACTTGGTCTTGTATTTCCGAATGACTTGACGGTATTTTGCTAACAGGTCCTGAATTTGAGTTGACTGAAGGTCGTTGGTTCCCGCATGGATCAGATACACTGTGTCGTCCTTCGCATTTACTGAAACTGCATCGACAGCTGATTCAATATCGTCCAGTTTGGCTCGGGGATACAGAAACGCTGCCGTGTCAACGTATTCCGTCCGCAAAACTCCGTAAGTTGGCCTCTCACCACACTGTCTCCAACTAAATTGACTCTAGTAGTTAGTTTGCCCATACCAGGAAACAGCGTCTGGTTCGTACAAGTGACAGCTGGTAGAATGGTCTTGTGATTTCTTCTGGAAGGGCGCGAGGTACAAGAGGGAGCGCGGGCTAAGGTGGGTTTGGAAGTGGTGGTGGTGATAGTAGTGGGTGATTGGGGAAGGGTGGAGGGTGAGGTGTGGGTGGAGGGAGATGTGGTATCAGAAGTGGAGGAGGAGGCGGAGGTTGAGTTCGTGTTGGAGATGGAAGTGGAGGATGGAGTGGTGATGAGGATAGGGGAGGAGTCAAGGGTGTTGGAGGGCGAGGACGGGAGTGCAGGAGACGGGGGAGAGGTACTGTGGGCGGAGGTGGATGGGGTAGGAAGGAGGTGGATGGAGTAGAATGAATGGTAAGGGTGGCGGCAGGCTCAGGCGTGGCAGAGGAGATCGTGTTGAAGGTGGAAGGGAAGATGGGTGGAGTGGTGATGAGGATAGGGGAGGAGTCAAGGGTGTTGGAGGGAGAAGAGGGAGTGGGAGTTGATGAGGTAGCAAGGGAGGTGGATGGGATAGTAGGAATGGTAGGGGTGGCGGGTTCCAGCGTTGCAGAGGAGTGGGGTGGTTGAGGCGAGGCAGAGGAGATCGTGTTGGAGGTGGAAGGGGAAGATGGAGTGGTGATGAGGATAGGGGAGGAGTCAAGGGTAGTGGAGGGAGAAGAGGGAGTGGGAGTGGATGAGGTAGCAAGGGAGGTGGATGGGGCGGAAGGAATAGTAAGGATGGAGGCGGGTTCAGGCGAGGCAGAGGAGGAGGAGGAGGTATGTAATTGGGTCAGAACGTCAGAATATGAGTTTGAGGTGGAGGAAGCTGGAGTAGGAAGGGCGGGGAATGACGTCACAACTTCCCATATCAGAACGTTTGAGCGTTTCAACTCATCGTTAATCGAGCTAAGTGCTTGGATACGCGAGTCCAAGACACAATATTTACATTTAGACTCGCTGAGTTGAAAGTGGATCGTGGCAAATTTCTGCGAACAATTACCGCAAGTGAAATATTTGGGCATGGTTACAATTCCTTTTTTCTTTTCTTTTTTCTGTAGCAAGAAACTTTAGTTATGATATATTTAGAAACCGCGTGGGTGGCTTGCTGAATACCAGGAAGGAGCTCAACTGAACACCTGGAAGGAGTTAGGTAGGGGTCGGGTCGAGTCCCGCGGGGGTAATTAGTTGGACGGTAGAGAGGCTTATTTAGTTAAAGGAACACAAAGGAGCACAAAGGAGGAGGAGGAGGAGGAAATAGTTAGAGGAGGAGGAAATGGTTAAAGGAGGAGGCGGAGGAGGAAATATGGGTTTGGGCGGAGAAGGAGGAGTAGGGAAGGTGATTAAAATAGAATTAGAAATACCTGTGTTGATTAGGATTATTTAAGGAGTGCCGGGTGGTTTCCTTCGTTAAGCCCTCGGTGGCTGTGGGATATGGGCGGGTGTGTGAACACCTGGGTCTTGTGTGAACACCTGACTGTCTTGGTGAGGGAGTGCCGGTGAAAAGATTAGCCGACCTCACTAATCCCGGAAAATTTCAGACTTAACGGGCGGTACCGGGAGTAATTATACCCCTGGAAATAAATAGGGCGGGGTTCAGGAACGATTGGTAATGAACAAGAAAATACAGTGAGTTGTGATCTGACCGTTTACTATAGTAATAAAATAAATAAAATACTCGCTATAATAAGTGTGTAAATGTATCACTCGGGTTTATGTTTAAACAATGTGTGTGCTGTTGTTGAAATACTTTACTTTGTTACCCTGTGACAGGTACGGGAAGCAGTAGAATTATGACACTTAGCGTTCCACAGCGTCTGTGATGTCTGCTTAGGCAGTGAAGCGACGATGAAGTTACCGATGAGCGATGTCCAACCTCTTCAAGTAATATCAACTACAGTTAAAGTCCTCGATGGCGTATAAAGATTGCACAACACACTTGGTGAACACTAATTCACGGAATCGCGGTTAACAGTAAATTGAGGAATCACGATGAGCACTGAATTACGGAATCACGGTTAACACTGAATCACGGTATCGCGGTTAACACCGAATCACAGAGTCGCGATTAACACTGACTCACGGAATAGCGGTTAACACCAAAACAAGGAATCACGGTCAACACTAAATCACTGAATCACGGTCAACACTGAAACACGGAATAGCGGTCAACACTGAATCACTGTATCACGGTTAACACTGAAACACGGAATAGCGGTTAACACTGAATCACTGTATCACGGTTAACACTGAAACACGGAATAGCGGTTAACACTGAATCACTGAATCACGGTTAACACTGAAACACGGAATAGCGGTTAACACTGAATCACTGAATCACGGTTAACACTGAAACACGGAATAGCGGTTAACACTGAATCACTGAATCACGGTTAACACTGAAACACGGAATAGCGGTTAACACTAAATCACTGAATCACGGTTAACACTGAAACACGGAATAGCGGTTAACACTAAATCACTGTATCACGGTTAACACTGAAACACGGAATAGCGGTTAACACTGAATCACTGTATCACGGTTAACACTGAAACACGGAATAGCGGTTAACACTGTATCACGGTTAACACTAAATCAAGGGATCACGGTTAACACTAAATCACTGAATCACGGTTAACACTGAAACACGGAATAGCGGTTAACACTAAATCACTGTATCACGGTTAACACTGAAACACGGAATAGCGGTTAACACTGAATCACTGTATCACGGTTAACACTGAAACACGGAATAGCGGTTAACACTGAATCACTGAATCACGGTTAACACTGAAACACGGAATAGCGGTTAACACTGTATCACGGTTAACACTAAATCAAGGGATCACGGTCAACACTGAATCACTGTATCACGGTTAACACTCTAGCTGGAGCGAGCGGGGGTCGTGACCTTAGCCTAGGAGGGTCAGGAAACGAGTGAGGAGGGTCACGAACCATCTATTCGAGGACAAGAAGAGGCCGTTCTCTGGGCTTGACCTTGCATCACTGAATATCCAGAGAGGTCGCGATCATGGACTACAACCTTATAATGAGTACCGAGCGCTGTGTAACCTTACGCGAGTGAGAAGCTTTGATGACCTACACCGGGAAATCGCACGGCTGGTCATTGAGTGTATGAGGCGGACGTACGCACGCGTCGACGATACTGACCTCTTCACTGGCGGCCTAATGGAAACGCCACTCCACGGAGGACTCGTAGGACCCACCTTCGGCTGTATCCTCGGCATCCAGTTCGGAAACCTTCGGAAGTGTGACGCCTCTGGTACGAAAATTCTGACCCCTTGGTACGATTCACCGACCCACAGCTGACGGAGATAAGGAAGGTGAGTCTCGGGCGAAGGGAAATCGTATATGTAATTTTTTTCTCTTTTCTTATTTTCTTGGTATTCTCTCTCTCTCTCTCTCTCTCTCTCTCTCTCTCTCTCTCTCTCTCTCTCTCTCTCTCTCTCTCTCTCTCTCTCTCTCTCTCTCTCTCTCTCTCTCTCTCTCTCCTTACTTCATTTCTTTCTCCTCTTCCTCCTCTCTCTCTCTCTCTCCTGAGGTGAGTCTCGGTCAAATCGTATACGTAATTTTTTTTCTTCTTATTTTCTTGGTATTCTCCTTCCTTTCTCAACCTTTCTTCATTTCTTTCCTCACCTTCTCTTCCTCCCTCTCTTCCTCCTCTCTCTCTCCCTCCTTTCCTCCTCCTCCTCCTCCTCCTCTCAAGTCCACTAATACTGAAGCACACATAATCTATCAAACACATTCTATCAGGCATTTTAAATCACTATGTTGTTATGAGTGAGTTTATCCTTGCAAAGTCTATCAATAAGTTCTAAGTCATTTCCTTCCTTATATAGTGTGAGTGTGTGTGTGTTAATATGTCTAGTAAATCTCTATGTTAGTGTGAGTTTTTTCCTTGCAAAGTCTATCAATAAGTTCTAAGTCCTTTCCTTCCTTATATAGTGTGAGTGTGTGTATTAATAAGTATACTAAATCTCTATGTAAGTCTGAATGAGTGTTTTCTACCAGTCTGTCAATAAGTTCTTTGCTTGTGTCGTAAGTAATAATTCTAACGTGTGTAATTCTTGCAGGTCACGCTTGCCAAGATGCTCTGCGATAACTGTGATAATGTGGAGAGTGAGCAGCGGTCCGTCTTTGACCTTCCTGACCCCTTCCTGTAAGTGAGACAGTTTGGGGGTTAGGTCAATATTGTTAAAGGTCACAGGCTCACATTACAACTGTTTCCCAAGGCCACAGAGAAGATTATCCGGGTTTTCTTGGGTGGTTTTTCCGTTCAATGTGCAGAAGTCAGGTAAAACTTATATATATTTGACTAGGCTTTCGTATGAGTTGTAGGCATTTTCAGGGGTATTTTTATGACCCCAGTGGTAGTTTGAACCTTCCTCTGTACCATGAATCTGAGAAACATATCTGACAAGACTTTCATAGGAGTTTGGGTCATTTCCGGGGGTAGTTTTATGACCCTGGTGGTAGTTTGAACCTTCATCTGTGCTGTGAACCTAAGAAATATATTTGACAAAACTTTCCTTGGAGTTCAGGGCATTTCCAGGGGTAGTTTCATGACCCTGGTAGTAGTATGAACCTCCATCTGTACTGTGAACCTAAGAAAACATATATTTGACAAGGCTTTCATAGGAGATTTGGGCACTTCCAGGGGTAGTTTTATGACCCCAGTGGTAGTTTGACCCTTCCTCTGTACCAAGAACCTAAGAACACGCATATTTGACTAGGCTTTCATACGAGTTCAGGGCATTTCCAGGGGGAGTTTTATGACCCCAGTGGTAGTTTGACCCTTTCTCTGTACCAGGAACCCCAAAACACAGACATGAGAACCCAGTTAACCTCATTTTTGACCTCTGGAAATTGTCAACATGGGAGGCGGAAACTTCTCATCCCACCAACCAGACACTGTGATGATCCCATTGATGTTTCAGGAACCCTCGTGTGTCCTGCCGTGACCTGCCGGGAATCAACCCGGAGCTGTGGAAGGAGCGCGTGTCATGTGGGGTGGCAAGACTGATATTGACATCGGGGCAGCCGAGCGCATATCACCCTGTGTCATGTGCACCTGTACCAAGGAAGGGGTGAGTGATGTGTGTGTTTTCCTTGCTAGAGGGGGGTGAGGAAGGGGTGACAAGAGTGAAGGGGTGAGAGATATGTGTTTGTCCTTGCTATAGGGGGGTGAGGAAGGGTGACAAGAGTGAAGGGGTGAGTGATGTGTGGGGGATGAGGAAGGGTGACAAGAGTGAAGGGGTGAGTGATGTGTGGGGGGTGAGGAAGGGTGACAAGAGTGAAGGGGTGAGTGGTGTGTGGGGGGTGAGGAAGGGTGACAAAAGTGAAGGGGTGAGAGATGTGTGAGGGGTGAGGTAGGGTGACCTGAGTGAAGGGGTGAGTGTTGTTTGGGGGATGTGGAAGGGTGACAAGAGTGACGGGGTGAGTGATGTGGGGGGGGTGAGGAAGGGTGACAAGAGTGAAGGGGTGAGTGATGTGTGGGGGTTGAGGAACGGTGACAAGAGTGAAGGGTGAGAGGTATGTGTTTGTCCTTGCTATAGGGGTGAGGAAGGGTGACAAGAGTGAAGGGGTGAGTGATGTGTGGGGTGAGGAAGGGTGACAAGAGTGAATGGGTGAGAGGTATGTGTTTGTCCTTGCTATAGGGGGGTGAGGAGGGGTGACAAGAGTGAAGGGGTGAGTGGTGTGTGGGGGGTGAGGAAGGGTGACAAGAGTGAAGGGGTGAGAGGTATGTGTTTGTCCTTGCTATAGGGGGGTGAGGAGGTTTGACAAGAGTGAAGGGGTGAGTGATGTGTGGGGGTGAGGAAGGGTGACAAGAGTGAAGGGTGAGTGATGTGTGGGGGTGAGGAAGGGTGACAAGAGTGAAGGGGTGAGTGATGTGTGGGGGTGAGGAAGGGTGACAGAGTGAAGGGGTGAGTGATGTGTGGGGGGTGAGGAAGGGTGACAAGAGTGAAGGGTGAGGTATGTGTTTGTCCTTGCTATAGGGGGGTGAGGAGGGGTGACAAGAGTGAAGGGGTGAGTGGTGTGTGGGGGGTGAGGAAGGGTGACAAGAGTGAAGGGGTGAGAGGTATGTGTTTGTCCTTGCTATAGGGGGGTGAGGAGGGGTGACAAGAGTGAAGGGGTGAGTGATGTGTGGGGGATGAGGAAGGGTGACAAGAGTGAAGGGGTGAGTGATGTGTGGGGGGTGAGGAAGGGTGACAAGAGTGAAGGGGTGAGTGATGTGTGGGGGGTGAGGAAGGGTGACAAGAGTGAAGGGGTGAGAGATATGTGTTTGTCCTTGCTATAGTTAGCCTGTTCTCACGCCAAGCATCTGCTAGTGAAGTCTTTCTCCTCGGGTGCACCTTCTGAAAGCCCCGGTCCATGTTCAGATGTTTCCGTACAGTGCCACTATTCATATCAAAAGTTACCCTGTTCTCACGTCAAGCATCTTTCTTTCTCTTTAAACATGATATTATTGTACCGTGTGGGGACCCAGCAGCCTCCTGGTACTGAAGGGAAGTGTGTAGTGTTCTGTATAGGTTACGTATATGCAGTTACGGGTATGTGGTACCTAACATTGGGACCTGTTTGGGTGAGCTACGAGTGCGGATCTTTGCTCTCTATCTCCAGAGTCTGTGTAGTCCTGTACCAGGAATGACCTTCTGAATAAAGCCTGTATTCTTGAACTTAATGACGCCACAGTTTGATTGTTTGAAAAGCTGTTATGACTGTTTCCCAAGGCCACAGAAGGCTAACCGGGTTTTCATGGGTGGTTTAACCGTTCATTGTGCAGAGGGAGTGCAAAACTATCACCAGATCAAAGCAACTAGATATATCACCTTACGGCTCAATAACATCTTGAAAACGAAAAAAAAATGCTGTAACTTGCTTTAAAAGTAGCCTGAAAAATGTACCTAAGTCAATTATATCTAAAAAAGTGTCCGGAGATTAGCTAAATGGGTTTGGGGCAAGATAAAGTCATAGGTGTGGCCCTTAAGTTTATTTATAAGACTTCATAGTACAGATACAGTTCACATCTTCCGTGACTGGCTTACAGCAGAGTCCACAGAGAAAAGTACAAGTCATCAGAGTTGACTAACACGATTTCTTTCCCTCGACAGAATTGAATGGCTGAACGGACATCTCTGGCGTCTTGGTCTGCCTGCGGCACACTGCACACTCTGGAAGAAGAAAGAACACCAAAATGTCAAGTTCCTGCAGAATCAGCCTCTTAGTGAAGAAAATGTGCTTTATTTATTTAATAAATAATTGACAAAAAAAAAAAAATTGTATTTATTTTAGAAAAACTATATGGCTCACTTTTTGCAATACTATGCAATAAGTATATCACGCAATAAGTTAGCCATAAATATGACCGCTATATATAGATATATATATATATATATATATATATATATATATATATATATATATATATATATATATATATATATATATATATATATATATATATATATAAGTATATTATGCAATAAGTTATATAAATATGCCTATATATATATATATATATATATATATATATATATATATATATATATATATAGATATATATATATATATATATATATATATATATATATATATATATATATATATATATATATATATATATATATATATATATATATATATATATATATATATATATATATATATATATATATATACACAGTGAGTGAGTGGAACATGATATATATTCACAGCGTGGTCTTAAACATAGCTATAGACAGTAGCAGGCACCAGTATGACGTTCCTGGGAGTGTATATGAACCCAATTCCTTACACAGTGAGTGAGTGAGCCATGACCAGGAACATGATATATATTCACAGGGTGGTCATAAACATAGCTATAGACAGTAGCAGGCACCAGTATGACCTTCCTGGGAATGTATATGAACCCAATTCCTTACACAGTGAGTGAGTAAGTGAGTGAGCCATGACCAGGAACATGATATATATTCACAGCGTGGTCTTAAACATAGCTATAGACAGTAGCAGGCAAAAACAAACATCCCAATGTAACTCCCCCAGCAGGTGGTCGTGGCCTGTTTGGGGTTTGATTCTCTTGCACCATCTGTACAAGCATCAGTAATAGCCTTGAAGGTGGGTATTGCAGTGCTTGGCTGGGTTTAGTGTTGCTGTGCTGAGAAGACTGAAGGTGAGGGCTGTAAGGCATAAACCAGCTCACTTAGTGTGTAGGTGGTGGAGCCAGTGACCCAGGAAGAGATGCACAACCTGCCCCTCATAATTGCAACGCCCAATTAGTACTGTATGCTGGGACATGAGTAAATTATTTTAGTTGTAAAACCAGAAAAGAAAGTCCTTGACCCGGGATTAGCAGGCGTGCCCTAGCACCTGTACCCATTTGAGTGACCTGCCAGGCTTTATACAGGGAGGGCAGACCACTCAGGGACAGAATAAGCCAACACTGGGGCCAACTTACCTAACAGTACATTTTGGCTGGGTGTGCCATCCAGCCTATAGGTGTACCCAGGGTAGGTTATGTATGCATACATCAGGTTATGAGCATACATAACCTGCAAATACCTGGAGCCATACCAATGTCTGTTACAATGTCAAACTTGAAGAGAAAGGCAAATAAGAGGAAGAGGAGAAGAAGAAGAGGAGGAGGATGTAAGTGTTAATTTTTCCCCACTCTTAGGAAAGGTTTCTCTCTCTCTCTCTCTCTCTCTCTCTCTCTCTCTCTCTCTCTCTCTCTCTCTCTCTCTCTCTCTCTCTCTCTCTCTCTCTCTCTCTCTCTCTCTCTCTCTCTCTCTCTCTCTCTCTCTCTCTCTCTCTCTCTCTCTCTCTCTCTCTCTCTCTCTCTCTCTCTCTCTCTCTCTCTCTGCTCAAGTTAGTGGCAGCAATGTAGACCCCCCTAAGACCAGCACAAAGTCATCATTATCCTTGACGGTGAAGGCCTCAGTCATCGTCAAATAGCACAGCCGATTGGTGTTTCCATCTCTAACGTATGAATGGGTCTGCAGACATGTGGCCACAGGCTCCACTAGTGACAGGCCTCAAAGCCTCGCAGCAGATTTTTAACAGTGTAATCACGGCAGGGGTGCATACACTCATTATTAAATAAATACCTATCATCGTCATATATCGTATAGCTATCCACGCTGGTGCAGTATGTCCTTTACGTATTAATTTTGCCAGATATTATAATTCTGTATACTTTTACTGGCAATGAATAAGGATGAGGTCAACCCCAGCATTTAAACTGCCTGAGAATGGTCCATGTTATCAAAGATTTCTGCACCCAAGCACACATACTTAACATGGCTTTGGTAGTTGTGGGCCTTTCCATGGCTAGTGTTTTGACCCTGGTGGGAGTCTGACAAGGCTCCTGTACCCATAACTCTAAAAAAAATACTCCTGAGAACACATTTTCCTTTTTTTGACATTTAGAAATAACTGGTGTGAGAGTCGGCAGCGTCTCAGAATAGCGATCAATGTCCTGAGTGGAATGGCTTACAGAATAACTGCATCCACAGCACAGTCCCCCCATGGTAATTGTCAATAATCTCTGTAGTGCATTGACGACCTTATGTCAGTGACTCTGTGGTAAGGTACAGTCTGTTTCAGTAGGATATTACAGGTGGTCAAGCCTCCTCTCTCTTTCTCTTGACCAGCTCTGTGGCAGCCAATCACCGCACATAACCCCTCACTCTGCTTCCACCTTGACCGACAGCGTTGTGACTGTGCAGTGTTCTCAGTTTTCTAACACTATCTGGAATACTGCAAGACCTACCTGTGTATGCTAAGTATCACTGCTAGCCTTGACCTATAACATGCATTCTGTAACACAAGACAAATGACTATTTTTTCTTGTAGATGTCACGTGGCGAATGAAGGTATTTTCTTTGTACGCTAAAAACAAGTTTGTATTTCTTTCTATCTACAGTCAAGTTAACAGTGTGCACATATATGGCTGTCTTCTTGGTCTCATCATAATCCTTGACGTTTTAGGCATATGCGGCCAAACACACACATCTGGCAAGGCTTTTGAAGTGTTGTGGCCCACTACCGGGCTCTCAAGGAGATTTAAGACTGATTTGTACCTGCGACAACTGACTTAATGTTCTGGTACTTCAAGAGTATTTGAAGGAGCTCGTAGTTGGGGTGATGAAACGTTGTCGCTTTTTTATATTTAATTTAACCTATCTTAACACTATGAATAACAAGAATAATATAAAAAACAAAATACACTTCAGTCAGACCCAGCAGGTCGTCAGGCCTCACCACACTGCCTGTTAAGGGACAAGTATCGTCCTACTTCAATACTAGTTGCAATTCTAACTATTTCTTATTACACATACACTGAATATATATACTCTTATAATCTAAACAATACCACTATACACAATGGACACTAGTGCGCTTTCCTTTACGGTACAACACTTCACTTTCTACTCACGACAGCATAGATGAACACATGACACATGTTGTGTCTAAAAATTAGAGGGACACGTGAGTGTCAGTCAGAATTATTTCGAGTTCTGCCCCGAGCATGCCGAGGGAACCCCCTTATATGGGCAGTTGCCTACGTCACTATACGTCATTACTACGTCATAACTATTGACAGGGTACAAAAGGCTCCTGAGGGTGCACTCCTGACCCTATGATATTGTCACATCCTCTATGGTTATAGTACATAAGAGTGAATATTCATGAGTAGTGTTATTCTACATGGCTTCCGTTTACATGATTCTCGTCCTTATAGCCTTTGGCGTGGTGCTGTCGTTGGGTGAAGTGGGCGGTTTCGGGAAGCCGGCAGAGCGCCAGCTGTATGGTGGCCTGAGACGCCCCTTTTGGCTCCCTGTGTGTTTCAATAATGATTTGTTCTTCCCACTGTCACCTCGCTGTGCTGTGTTCTTCAAATTGTTCTTAAAGTTGGATGTATTCTAACGTTCCATGTCGCTTTCGTCTTCCTTATTTATTTGTGATGTTTGTACTGGGTCAGGTGATGTTACTGCGTCTGTGTTTGTAGATGCAGCACCCTGCGGGGCACCACAGAAGGAGTTCTTCAGGGGAAGCTTTATCTGGCAGTTAATACTTCATGGTGATGTGAGGTGCACAGATACTGTTTTCCTGCACTCCCGAGCACTGGCAAGGCAGAAGCAAGCTTACTCCTCCAGTGCAATGATTGGCTGTTACTTGGCCAGGCAAGAGTATGAGGGGGTGTGCCTGCCACCGTACTTACCACCAGAATGACAGCATATTACGTATGGGAAAAAAACACCTATATGATGAGGAATTATCAGCACAACCAATTATTATATTATGGATACGTAAGTGATATCTTCCCAGCACAGCACAATGCTTTGAAGCGACAAGCCTTAGCAGTGCATATGTCCTAATACCGAGTCCCTGGCACCTTCACAAGAGCAGGAGTACACAAGGCTGACACACTGGGAGGAGTGTCTCAAAAGTGTTGGTCTGTGTATCTCAGAATGCATGGAGAAGTTTTTGGTGAGTGTACCCGCAGGGAGCTTCACCCTGCCATGTCTACCCGGTGTGGCGTTGAGTCTCGCCCCTCATGTGGTTTGTCCCATCATGATCTGCACATGGCAGAACCCAATTTAACTATGACTGAGTAACTAAGTGTGAAAGCACCACCCAAAGTGATGCACAGCGGAAGAGGTCAAAACAATTGTATTGCCGCGGCGACTAAGCCTGATGGGCCAGCAGCCTCCCATAACTCCCTCTGCCAGAGAGGCACCTCTTTAGCCGACTAGTGAAGGTGGCTCTCTCTTCTCGCTGGTCGTGGGTTTGGTCCCCAACACCAGCAAACCTTTCCTTATATATATATATATATATATATATATATATATATATATATATATATATATATATATATATATATATATATATATATATATATATATATATATATATATATATATATATATATATATATATATATATATATATATATATATATATATATATATATATATATATATATATATATATATATATAAAACATTGAATATGTAGGTGTGTGTGGGTGTGTGTGTGTGTGTATATATATATATATATATATATATATATATATCTATATATATATATATATATATATATATATATATATATATATATATATATATATATATATATATATATATATATATATATATATATATATATATATATATATATATATATATATATACATATACAATCTTGACGGAAACAGGGCATGGGGCCACGATTCACTGAGGGGCCGATTTTCAAAATTTAAAATTTAAATATTTTTTTCAAAACCAAAGCAGCTAGCGACCTGAAACTAAAACAGGCACCTCCTTAGGCATATACAGGTCTCCATGAGCAGCGGTATCAAAATTCAAGTCGTTCCCTAATAAAATCCCGATTAATTGTTTTTTATATAAGTATAACAAAACTTAAAAGGCTATAAAATCCTCAGATTTTACGCTAGATGCACAAACATCACCAAATGCAGAGATAATCACTTATATTTTCAGAATCAATAGCAATATTTAGCATATCTTATAAGTTTTGCCCAGAAATAGCTACTTATTTTTTTTTATTTAGTGCAATTTTTACGTAAGTTTTAACATCTAATAAATCACTTAATTTTCACATTAAACTTAATACTTGAGGAAAGCATGCAGAAACATCTTAATTTTACTCAACAAAAGCAAAATATTCATTTTCTATACAATCACAACTTATTTTGGTTGAATTCGATGTCACTATTGCCGCAGCACGTCTTGCCGGCTATCTGCCTCGTCCTGAACAATCACTTTAGCCTTTTGGCCTATGACTTGTGGGCCCCGGTCAGTTTCTGGACTTACACGTCCCTGTTCCTCGCCGTCTCCTTCCTGCCCTCCTCGATACTGCTCCTCTTCCTGCCGGTCGGCTGCTTCAAGGCCTTGTTCTTCCTCGCTTCTGAGGTCACGTCCTTGGAGAAATTAGCACCAGAAACAGTTGAAGAGGGACCTGCTGATGTGCGGCAAGATGGTGTTGGCCAGGTTGTGCCCCTCCTGGCACCTGCCCCTGCAAGGTCAGGTCTGAGGCCGCCAGGAACTCCAGGAGGTGCCTGAACCCGTCCCTGTGGCGCATGGCAGGGAGAGGAACCTCAACCTGCGCTCCTTCTTGTCCTCCCTGCACATCAGGGAGTCCCACAGCGACATCCCGAAGGACGCCATGTGGGCCATTGGGAGATGGCCGCTTCAGGACCGCCCGGCCGTCTCAGCTCTCCCTGTCGACCAGCTCGACCAGGGCGTCGAACATCAGAGGGCGGGTCGCCCCTCTCGAGCTCCACGGTAATCTTCATCTCCTCCTGCTGGGCAAGCTCCTGCTTGCAGCACTCGGCCACAGAGGAGTTGGCCTGGACCTTCCTGGCCAGGTAGCCGGCGTAAGTTGCTGACCGCGGCGAGCAACTCGTCCGTCGGCAGGTCCGGCTGGTCGTCGGCCAGCTCCCTGGCAGCTGGGCCAAGATCACCTCGTCGTCCCTCCTTCTCCTCTGCCTTGGCCCGGTCAGGTCGGCCTGCACGTCCCCAGGGAAGAACCCGACGAGCTGAGTTGCCATATGGCACTAACTAAACGACATTTCTTGTTTCCTAATACGTAAAACTGTGGACTTCACTATCCTACAGTTATCATTCATTTTACGTAAAGATTTCAACCTAAAGTTACGCAAATTTGCCATTTTTAACGTTTTCAAAGTGCACGCATGGTGCTATTTTATATAAGTTACCTTGAATCCTCGACCAAATCACTCTAGAGACACTCCTGCCTGCTTGTATGCACTAAAACTTGAAAGATTTCGTCCTGTTCCACTTAAATTCAGAATAGAACGCAGAGTGTGTTTGAGTTGTCGCAGTGAAAGTCGCCATAACAATCGGCCTTACGCGAAGCCAGCGCGCCAAGACTGAGATTTCCCGTCAACTTGTGAAGTCTATGATATATATATATATATATATATATATATATATATATATATATATATATATATATATATATATATATATATATATATATATATATATATATATATATATATATATATATATATATATATATATATATATATATATATATATATATATATATATATATATATATATATATATATATATATATATATATATATATATATATATATATATATATATATAGGAAGGCAGTGGCTGAGTGGTTGGCAGGCCGACCCCACATTCGCCGCGTTTTGAATGATGCATGTTCGAATCCGACGCTACCACCTGGTATTTTCATTCACCGCCAGTGGCCTAAGATTACCCACATGTCTGAAGATCACCAATCAACCAGGACCCTAGAAAACTGCCCAAGTGAAATGAAGAGAATGAGTTCAGAGGCAGCATGAAACAAATAATGGCGCCATTATACAACTATCTGCCTTAACAGGCTCAGGCCGACCATCAGGACCCTAAAATAGCCTACCGGCGCTATATATATATATATATATATATATATATATATATATATATATATATATATATATATATATATATATATATATATATATATATATATATATATATATATATATATATATATATATATATATATATATATATATATATATATATATACATATGCCCGATAGCGCCAGTAGGCTTTTCAGTGAGGCCTGATGGTCGGCCCAAGGCCTCTTCCCGGTGGGTCCTGATGGTCGGCCCAGCCCGTTCTGGCGCAGGCGAGTGTTTATAGTGGCGCCATCTTGCATTGGCTCATGCTGCCCTCCCGGAGCTCATCTTTAACCCGGTAGCAGCGACGGGCCAAACTTGTGGCTTTACCGTGTAGCAGCGACGGGCCAAACTTGTGGCTTTACCGTGAAGCAGCGACGGGCTAAATTTGTGCCATGATATAAACCCCCAAAAAATAGATGATGCATAATCTGATCACGAACGCGTTGATATATATTATGAAATGGTGATGATTTTTTCTCATTTTTCTCGCTTAGAGGGACCATTAAGAAACATGATCCCCGCAGCTACCGGGTTAATCCTAGAATATAGAGTCCGGGTTGATAGGTGGTCTTCTGGACAGCATGTGGGTAGTTTTAAGCCACTCGGCGGCGGCTGAAAAATCAACAGGTGGCACCAGGCGAACGTGAACTCGCGTCCTCCTGAACGCAGTGGTGTTACTCTGTCAATATATATATATATATATATATATATATATATATATATATATATATATATATATATATATATATATATATATATATATATATATATATATATATATATATATATATATATATATATATATATATATATATATATATATATATATATATATATATATATATATATATATATATATATATATATATATATATATATATATATATATATATATATATATATATATATATATATATATATATATATATATAAGTCAACAAGTGACAGTATGCTAGCACTTCGCGTACTGGTAAAGCTCCGACGTGAGTTTCGACCTGAAATGCTTGCAGCCTATGTCGATCTCAGGCGTTTGACTCAGTGCATTGCAGGCACTCTGGGATCTCCTGAGACTCCGTGGGATTCCTGCAGGGCACGTGGCACGTCACCCAGAAGCTGATGCTGCTCATCAGGTTGTTTCTGTAGAGACAGTCCTGAGTGGAGGAGGCCAGGGGACGCCCACGGGCTCGTGGGTTGAGCAAGTTGATGGATCCTGCCAAGAAGTACTCTGGATGGGAAGGAGGCCTGCTTGGAGAATCGCCCAGAGGGATCATCGGGCAAGGTGAGGCGCCCCCCGGTGTATGACCCCCTTGAATAATTGATTGATTCTTCACCACCAGTCGGGTTATAAAAATTCTACTCTTCTCATTGAATATATACACACATCCGGCATCCATCTATCTACTCGTCCGTCTTTCTTACTTCTCTCTTTCGTTTTTCTTTCTCTCGTTTATTCATTAATTTACGCATCTTAATTTTCTTTACTAACCAATAAAGACATAAATTCATACTTAAACTACCTTCGCCGTCAAATTAATTTAGACAGGTAGAATTTGGACACCAACACTTGACAGGGAGACACACACACACACACACACACACACACACACACACACACACAGAGCCGCTGTTTACTGGCTCGTGGCGTGAAAAATTAATCGTCATATTGGGTGACCACACGTCCGGCAGAGTCGTGCAAATTATTAAAACAATAACTGTGAGGTGATGACAAGTGTGTGTGTGTGTGTGTGTGTGTGTGTGTGTGTGTGTGTGTGTGTGTGTGTGTGTGTGTGTGTGTAAAAAGACTGATATGGAGATATACAACAAAAAAACATTACATTTTCGCCACAGGTAAAAAAAAATGACAGTCACGCAGAAAATTCAAACTGATAATAAGATAAATTACGTCCCACAGAGACGACAACAGACAGACAGATAAAAATAAACAGAAGTACAAATCAGAACAAAACATAAAACAAACCTCGCTCTAACACCTGTACGAAAAAAACTCCACCACTTGTAAAGATTCTCGCCTGGGACTAGAAGGTAAAAACGACTAAGTGCATACACAGACATGTAAAATTAGTAAAGAACAATTACTCAGCGCCATTTACCTTTATCCTGGGGCGACGATGAGGAGGAGGAGGAGGAGGAGGAGGGGGTCCCATGGCAGGCTCGGGGGAATGTTCATACTCCTGCAGACAGATAACAGTTTATTAATATATTTTACTCGCCTTTGTTTTTCATCTTTACTTATTTTGCTGGAAGGAGAAAAAGAAAGGAAATGTGATGAAATAAAGTAAATGAAGAGGAACATAAGAGGAAAAGTGAGTTAGAAATATAACAGTATTGAGATGAGGAAGGGAAAAATATAACACACACACACACACACACACACACACACACACACACAATATATATATATATATATATATATATATATATATATATATATATATATATATATATATATATATATATATATATATATATATAAATATATATATAGTATATGAGTAAAATATGCTGTTATGCATGCGTTAGTAGTAGTAGCAGTAGTAATAGTAGT
>NW_026110784.1:107500-110000 GCF_024679095.1 Eriocheir sinensis
AGGACCTGGCACTTGTCTACGTTAAAGGGCATCTCCCATCTATCCGACCAAGCTGAAATTTTGTGCAAATCCTCTTGGAGGCTTTGCCTGTCTTCGTCAGTGAGAACCGAGTTACCAATCTTTGTGTCGTCTGCAAATTTACTAATGCGGTTATTGAGTCCAACATCCACGTCGTTGATGTAAATAATGAAGAGCACTGGGCCAAGAACCGAGCCCTGAGGGACGCCACTAGTGACCGGCGCCCACTCTGAGTTAAATCCGTCAATCACTACTCGTTGTTTTCTGTTGCTCAACCAATTCGCGATCCATTGGTTTACCTGACCGTCAATACCTATTTGCTTTAATTTGTAAAGTAATTTATGATGCGGGACTTTATCAAACGCTTTCTGGAAATCAAGATAGACTACGTCCAGTGATTTGGTTACGTCATAAACAGTGAAGAGGTCGTTATAAAAGGTTAATAGATTTGACAGGCAGGATCTTTTGTTTCGGAAGCCATGTTGTGAGTCCCCAATTAATGAGTGGCTTTCAAGGTAACTCACAATTTTGTCTCTAATTATGCCCTCAAGTAGCTTACCCACAACCGAAGTTAGACTAATGGGCCTGTAATTACCTGGTACTTTTTTGTCTCCTTTCTTAAAAATCGGTGTCACGTTAGCCTTTTTCCAATCTGAAGGGACAATGCCTTGTTGCAAGGACATATTGAATACGGTTGTGAGGGAGGAGAGTATTTCGCTCTTCTTTCAGCAGAGTTGGATATACTTTATCAGGTCCAGGACTTTTATTTGTTTTAAGTGATTTGAGGGCTTTAAGGACTTCATCGGGTTTTATTTCAAAGTTAGACAATGCATGCTCGGGATTTACATTAGTACTGGTGTTGGTGGTGGTGGTGGGAGGACTGTTAGTATTAAACACCGAGGAAAAGTAATTATTTAATAGGTTTGCAACGTGTTGGCTGTCAGTCACTAGTGCACCGTCGCTGTTTGTTAAAGGTCCAATTCCACTTCTGATCGCCTTTCTGTTGTTTATGTAACTGAAGAAGGATTTCGGATTATTTTTACAGTTGGCTGCAATATTTTCTTAATATCTACGCTTTTCCTGATGCACTAATCTTTTACTCGTCGCCTTGCATCATTGTAAAGTCTAATGTTTTCGGGCGTGCTTTGGTCTTTCTTTAACCTGTAAGACAATTTTCTCCTTGACTGAGTGTTTAATTTCGCTATTAAACCACGGTGGACTTTTATTAGTGTTAATTCGCTTCTCGCACAAGGGTACAAATGTGTCCTGCTGAGGGAGTAAGTGATTTTTAAAGTTTAGCCAGGCTTCCTCTGCATTGCCGTCATCTGATAGTTGCATATCTATTAGTTTTCGTCGGATTTCTACGAAGTTGGCTCTTTTGAAATTGGGCACCTTAACTTTATTTTCAGTCACCGATGTTTGAGCTCTAATGTCAACGCGCACTAGTTTATGATCGCAGGAACCGAGGTGTTCTCCTACCGTGACATTACTGACTAGGTTATCTTGGGTCGCTATAACAAGGTCAAGTATGTTATTTTGTCGAGTTGGTTCAGAAACCATTTGGCTTAGATAATTTTCCAGAAATTCGATCATTCTATGGGACTCACCTTCTGTACCCGACAGTGTCGCCCAGTCGATATGGGGGAGGTTAAAGTCTCCTAGTATCAGTGAGTCGCTGTTATTAAGTGACTGCCTTAAGACGCTGTACATTTCAAGACCGCCATCAAGTGATTGCCCCGGAGGCCTGTAAGTGACAGATATATTTAAATTGACTTTTGCAATGTTTACTCGCACGCACAAATGTTCAACGTTACTGTTTCTTGGTGTTTTGTCAGTAGGTTGCAAGTAGCTTTTTGACAAAAGGGCGACACCACCCCCTCTACGGTTTACACGATCATTGTTGAAGAATCTGTAGCCATCTATGTTGTATTCGGAACTTAAATCAATATTAGTGGTGTCGATAAATGTTTCGGTTATAGCAATTACGTCAAAGTTTTCTGTCAGAGCAAGACATCGCAGTTCATCAAACTTGTTTCTTAGGCTACGCGCATTGAAACTAAGGACTCTTAGGTTATCTTGAAGCTTGGTAATAGAGGTACTCGAGGGTTCAATGTTACGAGTCTGTTGCGGTGTATGGTGTCTATTTACACGGGCGGGATGGAAGGACGTGGCTGAGAGTCGTTGTTTGTTGGTGGGGGTTACGTACGGCGGTGTTTTGGAGCCGTCCAAATCTGGCTGCCCTGATGGGGACAGGTGTATGCCGTCCCTTTGAAAAGTCTACCTGGCCGTAGAAATCGTTCCAGGCGTTAAAGAATTCGACGTCAAGCTCTCCGCAGAGAGTCTGCAGGCGGTTGTTGAGGCTGAAGGCCTTACTGTAGAAGTCGCCCTCATCCCATGTCCGTGGTAGAATTCCTGAAATCATAATATTAGGGGATTTAGACTTATACTGCTGGATGAGCCTACGGTACTTGTCCAGCAGTTC
>NW_026110784.1:115000-125000 GCF_024679095.1 Eriocheir sinensis
TACTACTACTACTACTACTACTACTACTGCTACTACTACTACTACTACTACTACTACTACTACTATTACTATTACAACTACTACTACTACTTCAGCTACTGTTGTTACTTCTACCACTGCTGCTCCTACTACCATTACTGCTACTACTACTACGCTAGATAACTACATGTTTCCTCTTATTAATGTTTCTGATGAAGATTTGATGGATGTTTTTAATTTCGATGAAATATTCAGGCAAGAAATTTATGAAAGCTTTGATCCCTTAAGTGTGCAAGATAACAATTATAACAATGATATCGATGTCAATCAGTTTTATATAAGATCTAGAAACATTAACTTTCCTAAATCTGAATATATTTTTCCTGATAATTTATCTTCTTTTTGTAACAATAGTGATTTTAATTTATTAACACTGAATGTAAGATCCATATCCACTAATTTCCAATATTTCAAAGACACTGTACTGTCTGACAATGTAATTTATGACGTGCTTGGTTTCACTGAAACCAGGCTCGACGCAGGCATTTCTACATTGTATTCTTTGACAGCATATGAAATGTTCACAAATAACAGGAACAGGTATGGTGGGGGTGTGGCTGTTTACGTCTCGAACAGGTACACAGGTCATAAAGTAATTGAATTCAGTCGAATGGAAACATTTATTGAGAGTGTGGCAGTGGAAGTAAAATTTAATGGTAAAATATTTTTATTTATATGTATATATAGACCTCCTCAAGGTAATGTGAACAATTTTCTTAATGTTCTCAATGAAATTTTAACTACTGCAAAAGATAAAAATCCTAGTGAAATATTTATTTTTGGAGATTTAAATATGAATTTATTACATAATAATGACGATAACATTCAGGACCTTATGAATTTAATGTATAGTTATTCCCTGTTTCCACTGACAACCCTGCCAACACGAGTTACGGCCACATCCGCCACCCTTATAGATCACATTTGGTCCACATGTGTTGAGAACAACGTAGGAAATTATGTAATCAAAACTGATATTACTGATCATTTTCCAGTGATATCTTTATTTAAATGTAATAATATTCCATCTCCTCCCACATTCATAACGAAAAGAACGTTCACCCAGGAAGCTTTAGACACATTTAGTGCTGCACTTTCTCACACAGATTGGTCTGATGTCATAAACTGTACATGTCCTAACAACTCCCATAATCTATTTTACAACAATTTCAAAACAAATTATGATAATTGCTTCCCTAAGAAAACAATTAAAGTTAGTAACAAAAATAATCGCAGTCCACACATTACTCCAGCATTAAAGAAGAGCATTAGAGAAAAACATAGACTTGAAAAACTAGCATATAAATGGCCTTTAACTTTTTGAGAGCAATATAGGGCTTTCAGAAATAGACTAACATCACTTTTAAAAGAAGCAAAGACGAAGTATCACCAAGACCAACTATTAGCTAGCCCAGGCAACCCTAAGTCTCACTGGAAGTCAATAAATAACTTATTAGGTAGATCTACAGATGGTAAAACAGTGAAATTGAGCTACGATCAATTTGTTATAACATTCCAGATAAATTTAATGAACATTTTTGAAAGCAAGTCAGCAAGCAGCAGAAACTGTAGGTAATGAATTTTAAATTATTTACACAACTCTCCCAATTTTTCTATGTATTTATTTCCTGCCACAAACTTAGAAATTGAAAATATATTACGGCATTTAAAACTTCTTCCTCCGGATTTGATGATATTTCCCAATTGTTTTGAAACGCACAGCTAATAATATATCCATTCCATTAACACACATAGTGAATCTGATGTTAAAAACTGAATATTTCCGGATGCACTTAAAAAGCCAAAGTTGTACCACTACTTAAATCAGGCAGTAGATCCGATATTAAAACTATAGACCTATTTCAATACTTCCAGCATTTAGCAAGGTTTTTGAAAAGTTATTACTTCCCGTCTTGTAATTTTTTTAAAACAATAATCTACTCACAGACTACCAGCATGGGTTTAGGGCAGGTCGTTCCACAGAAACAGCTATTTTACAGTTCATATCTAATGTATATCAGTATTTAGAAAAGAAACATTATTTAATTGGAATATTTTAGATTTATCTAAGGCATTCGATACACTGAATCACAAAATTTTATTGAGTAAGCTAAGTCACTATGGCGTTAGAGGTAGTCCCTTAAAACTATTTGAAAGTTATTTAACCAATAGGTCACAAGCTGTATATTGCAACGCCACGTATTCTTCTTTAGGGCAATCAACAAGGGTGTACCGCATGGGTCAATATTAGGACCGATACTCTTTCTCATCTATATAAACGACATTGTTAATGTAAGTTTTAAATTCAAATATGCGATTTATGACGACGATACAAATCTTTTATTAGATAATGTAAACATTAACGATCTTCATATAAATTTAGTTACAGAACTAGAAAAAAATAATTATTGGACTACAATTAATGAATTGAGTCTGAATATTGCAAAACTAATTACATATTTTTTTCAAAATCGTTCATTACAATATAACATTCCTCCTATAGCCATAGAGGGAAACACATTAGACAGAGTAAATTTCACAAAATTTTTGGGTGTTTACATAGATGAGAATATGAATTGGAATCAACATATTTCATTTGTCACAAATAAATTAGCAAGGATGTGCGGTATGTTATACAGAGTCCGCAATAATCTCACACCTGAATCCTCACTAGTATTTATTACACACTTTGTTATCCCCATCTCACCTATTGTGTATCAGTCTGGGCCTGTACTTGGCAGTCCTTCATTAAGAGAATATCAGTAGCTCAAAATAAAAATTTTAGGTGTATATTCTATATGAGTAGGTTTGAGTCAACACGAAATATAATTAATACACAAAATTTTCTTAGTTTTCCAAATATTCATAAATATTTTTTATTCTTAAGCATTTACAAGTGCCTTACACAGTATTGTGGAGGTCAGCCTTTCAGACTGGTACACACATCATACAACATTCGAGGTAATGATATCAATCTCATATGTCCACAGTTCAGAACTTCTCTTAAGCACAGTATATTATACTCAGGTCCCCAAATGTGGAATTCATTGCCTCTACATATTAAGACTCTTCTCAATCATATAAATTTATCCATTTTAAAAGATCTGTGAAAACTTATTTATATAATTGTCAAAATAGTAATCAAATGTAGTGTGTGGTATGAACTTAGTTTCACAAGTATAATGTTTATTATTATTATTATTATTATTATTATTATTATTATTATTATTATTATTATAATTGATATTGTAATTGTTATTCTCAGCAACATATTATTATAATTATTCTTATTGTTCTATACGTTAGTTAATAATATATTAGGTACCAATTTTGTGCCAATGTAAACATTAAATAAAATAATATAATTCCATGTCTGTCGGGAAGCTTCGGCTTGACAGGCTGTGCCATTGCCATGTTTTATGTTATGTTTATATATAACAATATTCTTATATTTTAAAGGCAATAAATATTTACTTACTTACTTACTTACTTACTTACTTACTTACACACACACACACACACACACACACACACACACACACACACACACACACACACACCTTGATTGGCAGAGCGAGATAAAAGTTCATTTATTCTTAAACGTATCATCGGGCTCCCATCACGGCTATTTGCCAAGGTCACAGAAAAGACTAACCGGTTTTCAGTCATAATAGTAGTAGTAGTAGTAGTAGTAGTAGTAGTAGTAGTAGTATATACAGGGGCCTTGTCCGCCCTCGTATGGAGTATGCATCTCACGTGTGGGGGGCTCCACTCACACAGCTCTACGTATTGGACAGAGTGGAGTCAAAGGCTCTTCGTCTCATCAGCTCTCCTCCTCTTACTGATAGTCTTCTTCCTCTTAAATTCCGTCGTGATGTTGCCTCTCTTTCTATCTTCTATTGTTATTTTCACGCTAACTGCTCTTCTGAACTTGCTAACTGCATGCCTCCCCCCCTCCCGCGGCCTCGCCTCACACGACTTTCTAATCAAGCTCATCCCTATACTGTCCAAACCCCTTATGCAAGACTTAACCAGCATCTTCTCTCTTTCATCCTTCACGCTGGTAAACTCTGGAACAATCTTCCTTCATCTGTACTTCCTCCCGCCTACGACTTGAACTCTTTCAAGAAGAGGGTGTCAGGACACCTCTCCTCCCGAAATTGATCGTTTTTTTGGCCACTCCTATGGACTCTGTTCGGGAGCAGTAAGCAGCGGGCTTTTTTTTTCCATTATTGTATTGTTTCTTCACGCCCTTGAACTGTCTCCTTTTCTGTAAAAAAAGTAGCAGTAGTAGTAGTAATAGTAGTAGCAATAATAATAATAGTAGCAGTAGTAGTAGTAGTAGTAGTAGTAGTAGTAGTAGTAGTTGTAGTAGTAGTAATAGCAATAGTAATAGTAGTAGTAGTAGTAGTAGTAGTAGCGGTAAAAGTAGTAGTAATAGTTGTAGTACTAATAGTAGTAGTAGTAGTAGTAGTAGTAGTAGAAGTAGCGGTAAGAGTAGTAGTAATAGTAGCAGTACTAATAGTAGTAGTATTTTTTTTTTTTTTTTACAACAAAGGAGACAGCTCAAGGGCACAAAAAAAAATAATAATAATAAAAAAAAGCCCGCTGCTCGCTGCTCCCAAAAAAGAATCAAAAGAGGTGTCCGAAAGAAAGGTCAATTTCGGGAGGAGAGGTGTCCTGATACCCTCTTTTGAAAGAGTTCAAGTCGTAGGCTGGAGGAAATACAGATGAAGGAAGATTGTTCCAGAGTTTACCAGCGTGAGGGATGAAAGAGTGAAGATGCTGGTTAATTCTTGCATAAGTAGTAGTAGTAGTAGTAGTAGTAGTAGCATTAGCATTAGCAGTAGTGGCGGGATTTGTGGTGGTGGTAGTAACTCCAAGATCACCAAAGAATAAAATAAAAGTATGACTGACCTTTCTGTCGCGTCCTTGCATGGTACTTCTGGCCTGCTCTACTCTTGTGCCTGTGTGTTTGACTGTCCTTGTGCCACGACACTCTGCTGGACGGGAAAACGATCATTAATAAACAGTACCATTGAAGGATACAGTTAGAAAACTAAAGGAACGTATAGGATAAGGTGGTCATGGCAGCAATGGTAAAGATGGTAATAATGATGGTAATAATGGGAATAAAAATAAAAATAATAATGATAATAGTAGTAGTAGTAGTAGCAGTAATAATAATAATAATAATAATAATAATAATAATAATAATAATAATAATAATAATAATAAAAGTAATTACAAAACAGAAAACTAAATTAAACACACACACACACACTGATGACAAACAAACTAACGAAAAAACATGCTGACGAATATATTTTCCGGTTACTGCCAATGAAAAACAACACTTTGACAAAAAAAATGTATATCTGACTGCCTTTACAGTGTATGGACAAACATTTCATGCCGGTTGTGTCTCTTTATATTTTTCTTCTGTAACTTTCAAGAAATTAAAGCACAATTATGCAACAGTAATAATAGTTGTAGTAGTAGTAGTAGTAGTAGTAAGTAGTAGCAGTAGTAGTAGTAGTAGTAGTAAGTAGTAGTAAGTAGTAGTAGTAGTAGTAGTAGTAGTAGTAGTAGTAGTAGTAGTAGTAGTAGTAGTAGTAGTAGTAGTAGTAGTAGTAGTAGTAGTAGTAGTAGTAGTAGTAGTAGTAGTAGTAGTAGTAGTAGTAGTAGTAGTAGTAGTAGTAGTGCTGATAGCAGTGGAGGTAGTAGTAGTAGTAGTAGTAGTAGTAGTAGTGCTGATAGCAGTGGAGGTAGTAGTAGTAGTAGTAGTGCTGATAGTAGTGGAGGTAGTAGTAGTAGTGGTATAGTCTTTCATTTCATCTGTTCACCAAAAAAGCGGGAATTTTCATAGATGTGGCACCTGCGCATTCCTACCTCGTAAATTCGTGAAAATCAACTGTTGTGATAATTTTAAGCTGATTTTTCAATAATATATTGGATATTTTAGTAAAAAAAAAACTCAGCCGTTTGCATCGTATAATAATCTAACATACAAGCACACGGAAAGACAAGCTTGTATCAAATAACAGTCACATCAGGCTCGAACGATCTATGAGTTTTCAAATTAATATAATTACTCTCATTTCAGGTATATTACAAGACATCTGGCTTTGCAAGTGCAAAGCAGAGCCATAATTATTATGTCACTTTATGTACCTGAATGAGATGAAATATGGGTGTCTGAAAGGCTAAAAATCGTCCGAGTATGATCAGACTATACTGTTTGATGTACAAGCTGTTCTTTCGTTATCTTCTGTGGTGTATTAATCATGCAAATCGGCATGTGTGCGGTGCATGTAAGAGGCAGGGCTTGAGGGTTTTTGTAAACACAAACATTCAAACATATCAATCTGAATATAAAGTTGATCTTCATGCAATCATGAACTAACAATGCGCAAGTGTCACACTGACGTTCGCGAGAGTATAGGCGGAATGAAACACTTTGTTTATACTATAGTAGTAGTAATGGTAGTAGTAGTAGTAGTAGTAGTAGTAGTAGTAGTAGTAGTAGTAGTAGTAGTGGTAGTACTAGTAGTAGTAGTGGTAGTAGTAGTAGTAGTAGTAGTAGTAGTAGTAGTAGTAGTAGTAGTGGAAAGAAAATAAGAAAGAAAGAAAAAGAGAAAAAGAAAGAAAGAAAGAAGGAAGGAAAGAAAATAAGAAAGAAAGAAAAACAAACAAACAAATAACGAAATGAACAAACAAACATAAGAAGAGTGACAAAAATAAAGGAGAGAGAGAGAGAGAGAGAGAGAGAGAGAGAGAGAGAGAGAGAGAGAGAGAGAGAGAGAGAGAGAGAGAGAGAGAGAGAGAGAGAGAGAGAGAGAGAGAGAGAGAGAGAGAGAGAGAGAGAGAGAGAGAGAGAGAGAGAGAGAGAGAGGTGGCTGCAGTCATCTGTCAGCATCTGAGTGAAAGCCATCTCCTCTCAGATAGACAGTTTGGCTTCAGGCCTGGCCGGTCCACCGCGGACCTCCTCCTCCTCTCCAAGGATTGGCAAGACGCACTGGATGAAGGCCTGGACACACTCGTGGTAGCCCTGGATATTGCTGGAGCCTTTGACAGGGTTTGGCACGCGGGGCTCATTGAGAAGCTTCGCGCCAAAGGTGTCCAGGGTGCCCTACTGATGTTGCTCAAGGATTACCTCCAGGGGAGGACCCTTCAGGTGGTGATCAACGGGCAGTCATCAAGGCCTTCACCAGTGCATGCCTCAGTTCCACAGGGTTCCGTGCTTGGCCCAATCCTGTGGAACATATATATCGACGATCTCCGGCAGCTATCGGCAGTGTCAGCGTATGCCGATGACTGCACACTCTCCCGCTCCTACTGCCGCCCCGACAGCCAGCGCGCCGTCGAGGAGATCAACAGGCAGCTCAGTCTAGTGGAGCAGTGGGGAGAGGAGTGGCAGGTCACCCTCGCCCCGGAGAAGACGCAGGCCATGGTCATCTCACGGTCCCCAGACGCCTCTCGAGCAGTCTCAGGCGAGCTGCGTCTTGAGGCAAGAGTCTGCCCTCCAGGGCCACATCAAGGTCCTGGGAGTGACTGTGGACCAAAGCCTGCGCTTCGACCTCCACGTCCGAGCTGTTGCCCGCCAGGCCTCCCTGCGAGTCTCTGCCCTGCGACGAGTAGCGGGATCCCTCGACCCACGGGGCATCCTCACTCTCTTCAAGGCACAGATACGTCCGTATCTGGAGTACGGTGCCCTGTGCTGGATGACGAGTGCTGCCACCCACATGCAGAGGCTCGACGCAGTGCAGCGACGAGCACTGCGTCTGGTGGAGGCCAGCGAGCACCTGGAGGAGTCGTTCACCACTGTGACATCGCTGGAGCACCGCCGTGATGTCTCAGCACTGGTGGTGTGTCACAAAGCCCAGGTGCAGGGGGTTCCCACCAGCAGCTTGAGGCTCCCTCCACGCGCTGCTCAGACTCACACTCCAGGCAGCACCAGCGCACATATACAGCCAGGACCACACGCCTGTGGAACATGTTCACGGCAGCCACTCCCCAAGTGGAGAACATGAGCACGCAGCAGGTAAAGCTGGCTGCTCACAGGTGGCGTGAGGGACACCCAAGTGCGCTAGTGCTATAAACTATAAATATGAAGTGACAAACTGACATTATTCCATATTGTTTTTACATGTTTTTCTTTACTTTTTCGTATTTTGTATTTGTATGCTTGTATGTTTCAAACATTCGACAATTCAATTTGTCCCATACGCAGGCTCTTAGAATAATTATACCTAAAAAGTGTAATTTTGAGCCTCCTTTTTTTGTAAAAATTTGTTTAAAGAAAAAAAAAAGAGAGAGAGAGAGAGAGAGAGAGAGGTGCCAGAGGGCCTTCACGAGTGCCACGGCCCACCTGTGGAACGCCTTCACGGGTGAGGTGGGCGTTAGGGCAATGAACACCCAGCAGGTGAAGGTGGCGGCTCATGCCTGGTGTCGCTTTTACCCGCCCTAGTCACATCCGCCTGAGCACAACACAACACAAGTGACATTAGGCGAGACAATGCTTTAGGATAGGCGACCTCAAGACAGAGGTTGTCTTTAGCATGGAGACAATTTCCCCGCCCCTTTTGTCTTATGTATACCAGTGTATCTTGATGTTTAAATAAAGAGAGAGAGAGAGAGAGAGAGAGAGAGAGAGAGAGAGAGAGAGAGAGAGAGAGAGAGAGAGAGAGAGAGAGAGAGAGAGAGAGAGAGAGAGAGAGAGAGAGAGAGAGAGAGAGAGAGAGAGAGAGAGAGAGAGAGACACACACACACACACACACACACACACACACACACACACACACACACACACACACACACACACACACACACCCAGCGGCTCATTTAAACTTCCCAAAACACCCGAAAATTACCCCAATCAGTGTTGGTGATTTTTTTTAATAAAATTTTTTTTTTTTTTAATATATATATATATATATATATATATATATATATATATATATATATATATATATATATATATATATATATATATATATATATATATATATATATATATATATATATATATATATATATATATATATATATATCCTGCTGAGTGACTTAAAAGTCTCCATGGGTTACTTTAAGTTTAAGTGTTTACGGCTCTTAAGTCTGAGCACAGTCAAGGATTCAGACACATGCCTGTTCAATACATGTTTGTGGATGGTGCAGGACCAGGTTTAGGACAGAAAGAGTTGCCTGAGGCTGCCATTTTCATGACAGCATATTATTACCATAGAGAAGAATATCGAATTTTATTCTGTTACGGTTTGGTTGCTAACCTTGGTTGTTATTATGATACATTGCCTGCCAAGTTAGTAAAGACTAAAGGAGGATGATTTTTTACCTAGTAAAAAACATATGGCAAGTTGGCAACATTTCCGCAAGAGGATATAATAATGTAGGATTTTTTTTAGTATATACTTTGAAGAGAATAAATAAATCATTGCACATGAATAGGTTGTTTTACTTTACCATCTTTGGAGCACATCATTTAACTTATGGAATGCTTTTAGTCAAAAATAAAATAATAATAAAAATAATGATTTTTATTAAAAAAAAATCAATGATTTAATCATATGATTAAATCAATTTGATTTAACCATTGCCAATACTGACCCCAATACACGACTCCTGACCTCTGCAGTGTCCACAACCTGACCTCATATCACCCAGGACCCCGTGATCTCAAATAACCCTCGACCTGGCTCACCAAAAGCTTAGTTAGTTACCGGAACAACAGCGACACAACCTTCCCCGCCCACCTATGGAAGCACACTGAAGCAGGTGGTCAAGGGAAACACCTGTGACAGTCTCACCTTGAGGGAAGTTCGGCCGGGTTTATATTAATTTCCTATTTTCTTGGTGTTATCGCTTTTATGTTATTTATTGCTTTGTTCTTTTGTTATTATTTCTAGGTGACTTTAGTTTTCAGAGGTGTATATATTTGTTTATC